>NC_053027.1:340619861-340919861 GCF_003073215.2 Triticum urartu | reverse complement strand
CGGCGGCGACAGCTTTTGCGGCGGCTGGAGTTTGAGTTAGTTTGGGCTCGGCGTTAGGGTGCTCGGGAGGAGGATTTGGTGGGCGTTCCAAGCTCCCAGGAGCGTGCAGAGAACGGTGACACGCTCAGTTTCAAGCCTCAGCGGCTCCAGCGATGGCGGGGACATCGCCGGCGATGTGGAGCTCTCGGTTCCGGCTGTGGAGCTAGCTAGAGGATGCGCGCGACGACGAGGTAATGGGGGTTTCGATCGGGGGCTCACAGAGGATCGTTTGGCGTAGACGGCGAGGCCGGGGAGGGTCGAGGCTGAGCGGGAGGCCGAGAGGGATCTCCGGTGACCGAGGTTGAAGAAGATGGTGGTGAGGGCGTTCGGGGGCGTCCGGCATCGCGTAGCTTGGTGGAGAGGACGAGGCAGACGTGGCGGAGCCCGTGGACTGCTCGGAGAGGCGAGGGGAGCTCGGTGGCCACGGGGACAGCGGGCGGCGGCGACGGTTGCGCTCCGGCGTTCTCGGGTCTGAGGGGGGAGTGAGGCAGAGAGCGGGGTGGGGGCAAGTGAGAGGTCGGGCGGATCCGTACGGCAACGGGGTGGTCATCCGCAGTGTCGCACTGGCCAGCGAGGGCCAGGCAGGCAGCTACGTGCCAGCCCGCGCGGGCACCGTGCTTAGCCTCGCCTCTGCTAGTAGGCAGAGGTTGAAGACAGGCATGCCCCTGGTGGGCTGGGCCGGTTAGCTGGGCCGCCGGGTAAGGAGGCCCAAGTGGGTGAGGCAGGTGAGTTCTTCTCTCTCTCTCTTTCCTATTTTTTTGCAGTATGTTTTGACTTAGTTTAAATACTAAAACACTTTATAAAATTCTGCAAACTTTTATGGGCACTATCTTATTTAAACCAGAGGCCCTCACCAAGTTTCAGAATATTTGGAGCTACCAAATATTTTATAGGAATTAGTAGCTCCAATTCAAATAAGTATTGACTTAATTCAAAGGCCCAAATAAATTATTTCTGTGACTCCCAAAATATTGGTTTGAATTTCACCTCATGCCAATATTTTCACAGAATAACAGGAACATTTTCTTGGACTCATTTGATGAGATTTAAATGTTGGTTATTTTTAGAGGTTTTCTGAGGCTTGGAAAATTCCTTAATTCAAATTTCAATTGAATTTAAACATGATGCAGCAACCGAACTAGTCCAAGGCCAGGGTAGAGCTGGGGCTGTGACAACTCACCCCTACTAAACAAGAATCTTGTCCCGAGATTCAAGACGTGAGGTAAGAAGATAGAGAGACACAAGCTAACACAATCTTCACGATCCAGATGTCTTTCTTGAGGATATTGATTCATTGCGTCATCTTGATCTTGACGTCTTTGCTTTCGGGATCTTCATCCAGCATGATGACGGCAGAAAGAAAATCTACAGGAATCGATCTCCTCGGAGATCGAGCACTCAAGATCAACTCATGGAGTGAGATATAAAACATCTCTTGAGCTAAGACACGAAACACACATCAGGAGTGATGGAAAGAAACGGATGATAAAGGTTCAAATTTGGTAGGCAACAATTCCACGCTTAAGTAGGATGGTGCATGGTTTCAAAGTAGCGAGGAGATAATTGCCATGATACCATAACGAGACATCTTAAGGAAGGTGATTCGCAGAAATATTCCCTTAAGTGGAAAAAAGAATTACTTTTGATTCAGAGATCATTGAAACTCATCATACCAGCTTAAGGCAATTTACAATTGATCGTTTGATATAGCTCGGAGAGATGGCATACTTGGACTAGGATGGATGATGTGGACTACCTTGTTGAAGACAACGCAATGGATGATTTTTGCTTATCATCGGAAATGGATGGAACCCGTGGTAGGACCACTTTGAAGATGATCCTGATCAGTAATTACTGAGAAGGGTAGTCTGTAGTAGGATGACACAATGGCGGTGCAAGCTGGGAACAAAATGCAAATGCTAGGAATGATTCTAGTAACTGGAGAGAAACCCAACAGTAGAGAGAGATTCCACTATTTGAAAGGTTATGGCATAATCGAAGAAACTGAGAACGGATCCCAATTAATGCCGACAATAAATCCTAGTGCTTGCACGTGCTCTCAAGAACTTGAGCATTTCCGTATTCATCAAGGTTCTGCCAATATCCATGTCAAGGATCCTGGCAACACAACATGCTACCATGATGAATAATGGTGGAAGATGCAGATGCAAAGAAAGATAACACTTTCTCAGATTTCACCTTAGCGAGGCCAAGGGATCAGAATCTGGATGATCGATCGAGAGACATTTAGCACTCCGCCTCTAATGTTCTCCTTGATGTGCTAGCGTTATCCATTCATAGATATGGTTTGATATCTACAACATCAAGTAAAAGGTCAGACTTCGGAAGCTCAAGAATCCATAAGGAATAACTACGGAGGCAGATCCTGCGAGATCCTTACGGGGAGGTGACTAACTTCTTCAACCAGGATACTACAATAATAGGCCTTCCGGTTAGGTGTGTTGGACACGACATCCACATTACCGGTTACAGAGGGACCAACAATATAGTCCTTGGAGTACGTTCCAACCATCATATCTGCCCGAGATTCAGATCTGGTTGGTGTTAGGATATTCCAGACTCATCAAGTCTAGAAAGAAAATGAAAGTTTGCAACACAAATCGACGAGATGTCATTGCGAGATTCTCAGGAAATGGACTATGGTAGTAAGCTCCAAAACATGAGCCGGTTTTGCTACAAACCTGTGAACACGTTGTCCCAGACAAGCATGACCACATAGTAGTCTTATAATAAAACACTACCGAGTCCAGATGGGGAACCATCATCGAGGATATCGAAGTCCTTGCGTAAGTCTAGCTCTTAAGAAGAAACTTCTTCTCCTTGAACAAATCAATCAGTGGCTTGGTGTGCTGGGGATTCATATAGAATGAAGGTTGCAAGTCTCTAGACCACAGAATACTTCGCACGTATGCATGACTGACTTGGGATGATTCCAGAGAAGGCGAGACAAACTTTCCCAAATTCATGGCGGCAACTTGCTTCAAATGCACGTGAACTAGAGGAAGTCACTTTTAATACCAAACATATGCTTCATGAGCTAGCATGAAGAAATGCTTTCAAACTTTCCAACACTAGCTTAATGTTCAACATGAATCATGGATAAGATGAAGATATTGTCGATGGGCTCAACAACAGGTCATCCAGATTTCCATGAAGATGGAATTCCATAATTAGGTGAACAAGGTGATAGCATTGGTCAGAATAAAGGATGTAATGGTGTATGCCCGAGGAATCAACCTCGAGTAGGACAACATTACGAACATCATTGGTTTTGATTTGATTTGAGGATAGCCCACACTCAAATCAAAGTTTGGACAAGACAATAGATCCAATAACTGATCACGAGGACCAATCGATGAAGATATCATCTTTATTCAACACACACACACAAAAGATATCCCTTAACACGAACTAAGAAAGACAAGCTTTTATCTTCCAACTCTCCAAGTTGTTGTTAAGCTTAACCAACTAGCTCAGGGGTATCCAACATAGATTCTTGGAGAAAAGGGTGGCTACAAGAAACCAACTTGATCACGAACTCAACATAGCGCTCAGGTGACAACCTGGTAATACTTCCAAGAAGATATTCGGAACATCACGAACCACCGATATGTTACTAAGCTCGAGAACAATCTTGCTTTTCAGGGAAAGACAATGTGATCAAGAGAGTGATGGATTGACACACTCCTAACACATTGGTCGAAGAGTGCACCAGAAACAATGATTAGGTAGCACAATCTACCTTAGAATGATGATTCAATAGCCAACATGCTAAGGATGAAGTTATTGTCCTTTAACTACCAAGCAATGGGGTTGCTAGGAGTATTGATTTCACACATCACAGTTCACTTGTCGGCACTCCGGTTACAACAACACGGGACCGAGGAATGGATATTGATAGCGAGAAGTATCTCTATGTCAAGAATTCATGAGAAATGGTGCAATTCTCCTGACAATCCTGACATAAAGGGGGTAATACTCCGAGGTAGAACAGAACAAATGCTGGATTGGCATTTTGATCTGCGGAACACAACTACTTTGACCACTCCAAGAAATGGATGAGGTGCTGGAGTTAGTTTCTCCTAGTCATTCCGGAATAGAATGGCTTGACGGACCACAAGAATAATAGGCATCAATAACAGGAATGCACAACTAGTCCTGACTATCAAATGATAGATGATGGTCGGATAACAAATGAAGAGGGACAACTCAAGGGGACATATATCTTTCTGAGTTGTGGATGCATAGATTAATATGTCGAACCAAGTCCAACATATTTCTTCCGGATAACCCATGTAGAAAGGAAGAACTGGCAGAATCACAATATGAATGGAGTACTCCTCAAGAGCACCCTGGTTGTGATCTTTTGATTCAAATGAATTTTTGCCAAGGATGGTTCATGGTATTTGGAAGAAGGAAATACCACGGACCTCGAGGGCTATCGCAAAGGTTACTAATATTCTAAAGGTACGAGCAACACTATCAACACGAAGTAGGGTGAATCACGGGTTCGAAAACCCAGGAGTAGAATACCTACTACTAATGGCATCACGGAATGCTTTCGAGAATGGTGGCCAAAATTATCACACTAGGGATACAAAACATGGCTAGATCACTAGGTGACTCCCTAAAACACCTAGGGTCATAGTAATAGCTCCAACATATATGTCGAGGCAACAAAGTACCTCAACTCACCGATTAGTGTGATTAATCTGGCCTAAATGGACATCAGGAACAGGAGGAAGGGATTTGCAAATGCATTAGACTATTTAGAAACCTGGGATGACTCGGACAGCATAACGGCTGTGAATGCTCAAAATATTTGAGACATCCAGCAAAATAGTGGCATGACCACTCAACATTACAATATCAAGGTTCTGAGGCCAGCTATGAGCATACGGAGGTAAAAGGAACTGAACTGAGACTTGAATCCAACAATCCTATAAGTCTACGGATTAGAAACACGTCATCCTGATAGATAGATGAGAAGTCCTAGTTCTTAATTCCCGTAGAAAAGAAGAGGATGACTAAGATCAGAGGGCATGAGGTATAAGGAGTAAAGAGAGCCTTACGTTCTCTTCCACAATCAATTCCCTTACATAACTAACGCATTTCTAGACTCGACTTCGACCAGTTTGGCTTGGTAATCCTACAGGCAGTCAGGCTCTGATACCAAAGCTGTCAGGACCCCGATTCCAAGTCACATCGATCTAGCCGGTAACACCTCATATCACTTTACGGCCTCACGCACGGTATTCCCACGGGTGTCGCCTTACCATGACCCGGGACCGTTTGCGCCTTTTGGCTCACGTATATGATAGTGTCGCTAGCATCCATCTGATAGAGAACCCGGGCCGACATGGCTAGTCGTGAACCCAAAGCGGCACTAACCTATGGGGACAGGCATACATGAATCACATCGAGCATGTCGGTCAGCAGCGTGTGAATCCAGGCTGTAGCACTGGTGTCGGTGTCAAAACCGGCGGATCTCGGGTCGGGGGTGCCGAACTGTGCGTCTAGGCCGGATGGTAACAGGAGACAGGGGACACTTTGTTTTACCCAGGTTCGGGCCCTCTTGATGGAGGTAATACCCTACTCCTGCTTGATAAATATTTATGATATGGGTAGTACAAGAGTAGATCTACCACGAGATCAAGGAGGCTAAACCCTAGAAGCTAGCCTATGGTATGATTGTTGTGTATGGAGTTGATTGCCTACGGACTACAACCCTCCGGGTTATATAGACACCGGATAGGGTTAGGGTTACACAAAGTCGGTTACAATGGTAGGAGATCTTGAATATCCGCATCGCCAAGCTTGCCTTCCACGCCAAGGAAAGTCCCATCCGGACACGGGACGAAGTCTTCATTCTTGTATCTTCATAGTCCAGGAGTCCAGCCAAAGGTATAGTCCGGCTACCCGAACACCCCCTAATCGAGGATTCCCTCAGTAGCCCCTGAACCAGGCTTCAATGACGATGAGTCCAGCGCGCAGATTGTTCGGCATTGCAAGGCGGGTTCCTCTCCAAATCTTGTGTACCTGTAGGAATAATGTCCAATTTTTGTAATGTAGTGTTCCTCGGCTTCCATGCCCAATAATGGCCGTCTTCCACGTGTTTAAACAAATGCGAAAAGCCGGGGCGTTTTTACATCCACACCCCTAGCCGTATAAACGAGCCGCCTATTTAACGGGATGGGGATTTAGGTCCAAACCACATCTTCTCCTTTCCGCGAGTTATCATCAGAGCGCTTCCAGCAAAGGTCCATTCCAACATGACCAGCCATCGCAGCTCCTCCCTTCGCCCCTCCGGTCCCAAACCCGGGGACTGGGAGAGTTGCACCATCCCGCATAGCAAGTTAGCATCACTTCAGGCCCAGGGATTCCTCCCTCAGGCATGCATGGTCCCGGTCCGAGCCGGTCTCGCCACCTATAATGGCGGAAAACAAGCGGAGAACACCCCCAATCCTTCTAAAGGAGAGTGGGTGTGCCTCGTCCCCTATCTAATAAGGGGAATGGGATTTCCAATTCACCCATTTCTCCGCGGGCTTCTGGAGTTCTACGGCCTCCAGCTGCACAATCTCACGCCCGCCTCCGTATTGCACATTGCGGGTTTCGTCGCCCTTTGCAAGCTATTTTTAGGCGTTGAGGCTCATTTCGCGCTAGTTATGTTATATTACATGGTTAGTAAGAAACATCTTCCAGAGAGAATAGTTCCGTTAGGGGTTCCTTTCGCTGGGAGGCATGCCCTAAAGTGCATGTCCGGACTGCGTAAAAAGACGCAGAAAAAAGCATCTGGGGGCACATAAAATGAGTAAAAAGATCATCTTTTATCTCACCGACCGAATATTCCCTTAAGAACGCTAGCTTTCAGCTTCACCCAGTCTGAGGTACACATCCGGCTGACCCGGCAGTAACAATCGCAGAGGTGCTCCCTTTACCGCCTAGCCGAACAATCGGGAACGTAGGGGTAAGCACAGGAGCCAGGCAACCCAGCTTGGCCAAAACTTAAGTCATATCGATGCATATAATGGTGAAGAAAAAGGTACATGCGGAAGTTCGATGCATGTGTTGGGCGTGAAGCCCGTATAAATAAGCTTCTGTTAAAGAAGCCCCCGGGTTTAATGAGCGCGAGTGGCGCGTCACTAGATGAGCCTTTAAGGGCTATAAAAGAATAGAGGGGAAGGAGAGAAATGTAAGACAGAAAAATGCAAAAAATGGACAGAGGAAGGAGACGAACACAAAGTCCGGCGCTAGGCATAGAATCTTCGGAGACGGGTGGCGTTCCACGGGTTCGGCTCGAGTCGGTTATCCGACGCATCTCGCAGGCGGTATGCCCCGCTAGTCAGGACTTGGTCGATTATAAATGGACCTTCCCACTTGGGCTTGAGTTTGTCCTTTTTCTTATCCGGCAGGCATAGAACTAGTTCGCCAACATTGTAATTTTTGGCCCGTACTTCTCTGCTTTGATATCTTCGGGCCTGTTGTTGATAAAATGCGGAACGGGCTTTTGCCACGTCACGCTCCTCCTCCAGGGCGTTCAAGTTGTCCTGCCGATCGAGATTGGCTTCTCTTTCTTCATACATGCGCACTCTAGGTGAGTCATGAATTATGTCATAGGGCAGAACTGCCTCTGCGCTGTACACCATAAAAATGGTGTGTATCCGGTGGTGCGATTTGGCATGGTCCGCAGCCCCCATAGCACGGAGTCGAGCTCCTCTACCCAGTGCGTGTTAGATTCCATGAGGGACCGCACCAGTCTGGGATTAATGCCGCTCATGATAAGACCATTTGCACGTTCGACCTGGCCGTTGGTTTGTGGGTGATAGACGGAAGCATAATCGAGCTTGATGCCCATGTTTTTGCACCAGAGTTTTACCTCGTCGACGGTAAAGTTTGTACCGTTATCGGTTATGATGCTGTGGGGGATGCCATAACGGTGTACAACCCCGGATATGAAGTCTATCACAGGTCCGGATTCGGCCGTTTTAACAGGCTTGGCTTCTATCCATTTGGTGAATTTATCCACCATGACCAGTAAGTATTTTTTCCTATCGGTCCCACCTTTAAGGGGTCTGACCATGTCAAGCCCCCAGACTGCAAAAGGTCAGGTGATGGGTATAGTTTGGAGTGCGGTGGGTGGCATATGGCTTTGGTTGGCAAAAAGTTGGCAACCAGCGCATCGTTGGACTAGGTCCTGAGCGTCTGCCCGGGCCGTCGGCCAATAAAAGCCTGTATGGAAAGCCTTGCTAACAAGGGACCGAGCAGCGGCGTGGTGACCACAGAGTCCGGCATGAATTTCAACCAGAAGGTTCCGCCCTTCCTCTTCGGAGATGCACCTTTGAAGGACTCCGATAGTACTTTTCTTATAAAGCTCTCCCTCATGGACTCTATAGGCTTTAAATCGCCGCACTATGCAGCGGGCCTCGTTTTGGTCCTCCGGGAGTTCCTGCCTAGTAAGGTAGGCTAGGAATGGTTCTGTCCACGGGGCGATGACCGCCATTATTACGTGGGCTGAAGGTGTAATTTCATTGGCAGAGCCTCCAATTGTGTCAGATTGTTCGGCGTCGAGTGGTGCGGCTGGGTCCGGGCTGTTATTTGCGGGTTCCCCCTCCCAAGCTACGGATGGCTTGAACAATCTTTCCAAAAAGATGTTGGGGGGGACTGCATCGCGTTTTGCTCCGATGCGTGCCAGGACGTCCGCTGCTTGATTGTTTTCTCGGGCTATATGGTGAAACTCCAGCCCTTCGAACCGAGCTGACATTTTTAGGACGGCGTTGCGGTAAGCTGCCATTTTTGGGTCCTTGGCGTCGAAGTCTCCATTTATTTGGGATATCGTGAGGTTTGAATCCCCGCGTACCTCTAGGCACTGGATACCCATGGATACTGCTATCCAGAGACCATGTAGGAGGGCCTCATATTCGGCTGCATTGTTGGAATCCATGTACATGATCTGGAGCACATATTGGACTGTGTCTCCTGTGGGGGACGTCAGCACGACGCCAGCCCCCAGTCCGGCCAACATTTTGGAGCCATCGAAATGCATAATCCAGTTTGAATATGTGCCGTACTCTTTAGGGAGCTCGGCCTCCGTCCATTCTGCGACGAAGTCGGCCAAAACTTGTGATTTAATAGCTCGTCGTGGCTTATAGGTTATATCGAATGGGAGAAGCTCGATGGCCCATTTTGCAATCCGGCCCGTTGCGTCGCGGTTGTTGATAATATCGTTGAGTGGTACTTCCGAGGCTACTGTTATGGAACACTCTTGAAAGTAGTGTCGTAGCTTCCGGGATGCCATGAATACCGCGTATGCAATCTTTTGATAATGCGGGTACCGTGATTTGCATGGAGTGAGGACAGTGGATACGTAGTAGACCGGCCTTTGAAGGGGGAATTTTTGTCCACCCGTTTCCCGCTCGACAACGAGCACTGCGCTGATAACTTGATGTGTTGCTGCAATGTACAATAACATTGGTTCGCCGGTGTTCGGCGCGGCCAGGACTGGGTTTGTTGCGAATATGGCTTTTATTTCATCGAGTCCGGCCGTGGCGGCCTCCATCCACTCGAAGTGTTCAGTGCGCCGAAGGAGGCGATAGAGGGGTAGTGCCTTTTCTCCCAAGCGGGAGATGAAGCGGCTTAAAGCCACCATGCATCCAGTTAATTTTTGTATTTGTTTGAGGTCCTTTGGGATATCCAATTGTGACAAAGCTCGGATCTTGGCTGGATTTGCTTCTATTCCTCTACCGGATACAATGAAGCCCAAGAGCTTTCCGGCTGGAACGCCGAAGACGCATTTTTCTGGGTTGAGCTTGATGTCATATTGTCGGAGGTTACCGAATGTAAGCCTCAAGTCGTTTACTAGGGATTCGACATGTCTTGATTTGACGACCACATCATCCACATACGCCTCTACTGTTTTGCCGATCTGGTTTGCCAGACATGTCTGGATCATGCGCTGATATGTTGCGCCGATGTTTTTTAGCCCGAAGGGCATTATGTTGAAGCAGAATGGGCCGTATGGTGTGATGAATGTTGTTGCAGCTTGGTCTGATTCTGCCATCTTGATTTGATGGTAACCGGAGTATGCGTCAAGGAAACACAACAAATCGTGTCCTGCGGTGGCATCGATAATTTGATCGATGCGGGGGAGGGGGAAGGGATCCTTTGGGCAAGCCTTGTTAAGGTCTTTAAAGTTGACACGCAGGCGCCAGGATTTGTCCTTCTTTGGTACCATCACCAAGTTTGCTAGCCAGTCCGGATGTTTTATGTCTCTAATGAATCCGGCCTCCAATAGCTTGGCTAGCTCCTCTCCCATAGCCTGTCTCTTGGGTTCGGAAAAACGCTGAAGGGCTTGTTTGACAGGTTTGAATCCTTTTAGGATATTTAAGCTCTGTTCGGCCAGCCTGCCTGGGATCCCTGGCATGTCTGAAGGGTGCCAGGCGAAAGTGTCGCAGTTCTCTCGTAGGAACTCTCGCAGTGCGGCGTCTACATCAGGGTTCAGTCGTGCCCCGATGGAAGCTGTTTTATTAGGGTCCGTTGGATGGACCTGGAATTTGACTATTTCGTCAGCTGGCTTGAAGGATGTGGATTTGTATCTCTTATCGAGTATCACATCATCCCTGTTAACCGTGGAGCGCAGCGCAGTCAGTTCCTCGGCCGCTAAGGCTTCGGATAGTGCCTCCAGGGCTAATGCGGCCGTCTTGTTTTCGGCGCGGAGTGCTACGTCCGGATTACTAGCTAGAGTGATAATTCCGTTCAGCCCGGGCATCTTAAGCTTCATGTACCCGTAATGGGGTATTGCTTGGAATATTGTGAATGCTTCCCGTCCTAGTAAAGCGTGATATCCGCTTTTGAATGGGGCCACCTGAAACGTGACTTCTTCGGACCTGTAATTATCCGGCGTGCCGAACACCACATCTAGTGTGGTTTTTCCTGTGCAGCGCGCTTCCCGACTGGGGATTATTCCTCTAAAGGTTGTGCTACTTTGCTCGATGCGGTTCCAGTCTATTTCCATTTTTTGAAGGGTTTCCTCATAAATGAGGTTCAGTCCGCTGCCTCGATCCATGAGCACCTTGTTGAGGCGAAAGTCGTCCACTATGGGACTGAGGACCAATGTGGCTGGTGCTCGGGCTGTTCGGAATCTGGGTTCATCACTTGCGTTGAAGGTAATAGCAGTGTCGCTCCATGGATTTATTGTTGCAACTTGATAGACTTCGGCGAGGCTGCAGAGTGTTCTTTTTCGCATATTGTTTGATGCGGAAGTCTCGAAGACTGTGAGAACGGTACTGGTGTCCTTGGGCTGGCTTTCTGCGGCCTCCAGAATTAAGAGGTCCTTGCCAATTTTGGCCACCTGCCGGAGTATCCAACATGCTCTAAGGCTGTGAGTTGGTGTGGCGTCCTCTGTACTGTGAACTCTACAGGGTCCATCAAGCCACCTTTCTAGTACGGTTCCATGCCCTGTAGAGGGTTTTGGCTTTTTGGTGTTTATCCCGGGTGTCCTATGATGATGCACCCTCTTAGTTCGGACGAGATTACTATTCAAGGCCGGATTATCCCAAAATTTTATTTCGGTTTTCCAGGTGCTTTCCATCGCACAGTATTTTTGTACTATGGACGCCAAGTCAGCGAAGCGTGTAATATCACGACGACTTACGGCGTTGAGGATTACCTTGTCCATGCAATTACTGCAGAAAATTGAGATTGCGTCTCCCTCGCGGCAATCCTTTATCCTGTTCATAACCAGGAGGAATCTGGCCCAGTAATGATGTACTGTTTCCTCGGGCCTCTGCCTGATTTGGGAGAGATCACTTATGTTCGGGTGGGCAGGTGTCGTTGAATCTGAAACCTCACCCAATCCAGGATTCAGAGGCTGAAGAGTTTCTGAACTCTGAAGTTCGGATTCTTGGATGTTGTCCAACAAATCTAGCCCGTTGCCTGATCCTAAGCTCAGGTCTTGAGTTACATCCTCCTCTCCGCGGGTATCCGGTTTGGAGGAGTCGAGAATTCAGACGTAGCTAGTCCTTAAAATAGATGAGGGGTCGCCGCACTGCGCCTCTACCACGGCAACGTGGTGGGTGACTTGGGGAGAGTTAATTTCTCTTAGATCGGGTTTAAGCCCAACCTGGTCGTAATCCGTAGCGACCCCCAGGGCGGTGATGCGATCCAAGAGCTTGTTTACGGAAGAGAGCTCCATTGGATCTAGCTGCTCGACGAGCTTCGAGCTGACGTGTAGGTTGCTTTTGATGACCCGAGAGGTCACCGTCGGCGCAACAGCCGAACAAGCGGTCATGAGGAAACAACCTAGCCGGAGGGTTTGGCCGACAGCCAAGGCTCCCTTAGCAATGGCGCCGTCTTTGCTTTCCGTGCGCCTGCCACTCCTGAGTAGGGGCGGCCGCTATTGTCATGTCGAGTCACGATGCCTGACCATGGTCTGAAGGCGGACGCTTTTCGAAAGCCTCGGGCCACACGTACCAGCTGGTTCGCTCAAGAGTGTCGCGCGGGAGTCTGGATGCCGAAATCTTGGAGAGGTGTAAGCGCGGGCAAGCTCGCGGCTGTTGTGGCCTAGGCCCTCAAGGCATCTTCAGTGCCACTGGGCTGACCCAAGCGTGTGCACCACGGCCATGTAGCCCCCGCTCGTGGGGCATGATGGAGGGAGCCACGGGTGCCCGCCATCTTCGCAAAGACGGAAATCAAGAGAGGAAGCACCACAAGAAGAAGAAAGCGAGCCGCCCCCTTTTTTTAAATACAGATGTAGGAACTTCAAACTCACTCCAAGAAATAGCAAATTCAGTTAGAAGAAGAAGCAAAGAGTAGCCGCCTCCGGCACCTACGCTAGTCTTCTAGTCTTGCCGCCAGCGTGGAGCATGGGTGTCAGGACCCCGATCCTAAGTAACACCGATCTAGCATGTAACACATCACATGACTTTGCGGCCTCACGCATGGTATTCCCACGGGTGACACCTTACCTGGCTCGGGACCGTTTGCGCCGTTTGGCTCATGTATATGATAGTGTTGCTAGCATTCATATGAAAGAGAACCCGAGACGACATGACTAGTCGTAAACCCAAAGTGGCACTAACTTACAGGGACATGCATACATGACCCAGCAACGAACATATCGGTCATCAGCGAGTGAACCCGGGCTGTAGCACCTGGGCTAACAGGACTCCGATAGACACGGCTTGACATTTCCCTGTAGGGACAAACACAGGAATGAAGAAGGACACATGCCGGCCAGCCTAAGTGTTCCGGAGCAGTAGCAAGCTACCATGGCTCAGTGGAAGCACTAGGAGACATTTCCCGGTAAGAGAGGCTACCAAGGATAAACAACTAGGTTGTCGGATCTCACACATACCAAGCACTTCAAATCATACACACAATATGCTCGATATGTGCAAATACAACATGGCATCACAACAAAACTCTACAAGTCAAGTACTTTATTTAGAAGGCTCCGGAGAGCCATACATAACATGTTCATACAGGTAGGGCTCACACGACCCAACACTCAAGTCATACAAACATATAAGCACATGCGGAAGCAAACTTGTCTGAGTACAGACAACTAGAAAGCAAGAAGGCTTGACGAAGCCTGTCTATCTACAAGGCCCTTCACGGCTCAGGATCACCACCTGGGTGGAAAGTCAGTCGTCAACATCGAGATCTACATAGAACCCATCAGAGGGGGTGGTGTTCTCCTCTACAATAGTTTATTAAGCAAACATGAGTACAAAGATACTCAGCAAGACTTACATCAGATCCTACATGCATGCACATCATCAACAAAGGGATAGTGAGGTTTATAGCAGCAAGCCAGCTTTGACTCTTGGCTAAACTATCCTACGAGACAACAACTTGTAAATGTTTTGCGCACACGAGTCCAATACTCACCACAACAATGCACTACTACGGATCCTCTTCCGTAATCCTACGGAAGGGCCGTCCACGACACTCACACTTGTCTTGAGGCTTTTAGTAGTTTCCATTTACTTTTCTATGAATTGTATAGCTAACCAAGTTGTCCTTTACCGTGGACGCAGCTATTCGAATAGATGAAATTGACCCTGCAGGGGTGTACTTCTTCACACATGTTTCCACCACTTAGCATCTGCACACGACATGTGCTCGGCAGACTTCAAGCGAAAGCCGACGTGGGTGTAGACCATGACCTGACTAACCACACAAGTCTCTAGTCTAGGTTTATCGCCTATCCAGGTTCCATCCGCAGGGAGTCCGGCCGAGGTTTCCACATACGGCCCCGAACGATGTGTGCAGGGTTCCCGAGACACCAAACAGGCGCCCGATACACCGTGCCATGTACCCACCGCATCACAGCCCACCCCGAGGGTCAGCGCTGCGCACGGCCTCCAGTAAACAACAAACACCAGAAACTACTTGCAACTCTTGGATAGAGGACAAGGGGTTAATAAGTCGAGCGGGGTCATATTTCAGGGCCCAATGCGTGGTAGTAGCTGATCTTGAATCACACATACATATCTCAGTTCTTAGGGACGGTTCCAATGAAACAACCCACCATGTACTCCTACATGGCCTCTCATCGATACCATTACCAAAACATGTTCAACACTTCACTCTCATCACCGACACAACCATTTCACTATAGCCCTTCACCCAGATGAACCAGACCTGACACGACTCTAAGCATAATAGGCATAGCATGGTAGGAAACACAAACATGGCTCAATCAACTCCTACTCATGGTACTGGGTTTCATCTAGTTACTGTGGCAATGGCAGGTAATGCAGAGGAAATGGGTTCAACTACCGCAGCACATAGCTGTTTGAAACGTTGTTGTCTTAAATGCAGTAAATGAGAGTAGGAGCAAGAAGATGGGATTGTATCGAAATGATCAATGGGGTTGCTTGCCTGATAGAGTGGTCGAGGGGTACAGTCCTTCAGCTGGATACTCACGAATATCCTCAGGAGCAGAACCTACCACGGATATCACACCGGTAACACAATCAATACATGGCGATATGCAACAATATGATGCATGCATATGACATGGCAAAATGAGTGTGTTGGGCTAATGCAACTACAAACATAGGGGTTTGAGTTATTTTGTACCAAAGGTTCAACTCCAAACTCAAATTATGAATTCATAAGGTGCATTATCATGTTTTGATCTAAACAACAAGGTTAAGTTGCTTAATCATGCATGAAACCAGTACAAATGGATAGGTTGGATTTTTCTCATCATTTTTCATATATAAATCTTTGAATTTGGAGTTACAGACTAATTTCTATGATTTTTTGAAGATTGTAACAATTTTTGGAATTTCCTGAATAAGAACAAATCCAGAAAAGGCCATTACTATGTCAGCATTGCATCGGCACTTTGTCAGCAGGTCAACTGTGCGGTCTAGGTCAAACCTGACCAGTTGGTCCCGCGTGTCAGTGGTTAACTAAACTAACTAAATTTAGTTAGCCCTAACCTAGGTTAATTAGCAGGGCTGGGGCCCACCTGTCCTAGACCCAGGGGAGGTTAAACCCCTGGTCAAACCGGGGTTAACCACCGGCGTTTAGCCGCCGACGGCAGCAGACATGGCGGAGGGGCGTGGGATTCGCGCTCCAGCGACCAAAAGGACGGCGGAGGACATCTACATGAAGCTGGGGACGAGCCGCATACAGTGGTGGTGATGGTTGGGCTCGGGGTGGCCGGGAACGTCGCCGGCGATGACCTTTGCGGTTGCCGGAGCTCGGATGAGCTCGGGGTCATTGCTATGATGAGCGAGGCGGCATGGGGTTAGCACCTACGTGCTCTACGCGGTGCGGTGAGCAAGGTGGACAAGTCAGCCGGGTTGTTGCGTGACCGGAGACACGTCGGCGGCGAGCACATGCGGCGGTGGGTGCAGGTGTGCTCCGTGCAGTTGCTACAGTGGACGGCGGCGAGAACAGAGATGAGGAGGAGAGGCAGAAGCTCATAGCGGTCACAACGAGCTAGTCAGCGGGGTCGGGGACGAGCTAGAGTGAGCGGGGCGGCGAAGTAGATCTCTAGCGACAGCGAGGCGAAGCGAGGTCGGTGTGGTGGCTCCGAGGCGAATGAGCGCTC
The DNA here is from genome assembly GCF_003073215.2 of Triticum urartu. Lineage (NCBI taxonomy): Eukaryota > Viridiplantae > Streptophyta > Magnoliopsida > Poales > Poaceae > Triticum > Triticum urartu. Next base: position 340,903,732 of record NC_053027.1, on the reverse strand, counting down.
AGGGCTCGATCTGCTCGACGAAGAGGACTGTGGTGAAGCTTCTGGACACGGTGGGGCGACGAGGAGGCGATGGTGGCTGCGACCTCACGGCAGCACGAGCACGGCTGCGTCGGCCATGGCATCCATGGAGTAAGGGAGAGGAGCAGGGGGGAAGTGAGGTGTCGGTGATGTCAGGGCGGCACTGAGAAGGCGCTTCGAGGCGTCGTCACGCTGTCCACGCGATGCAGGCGAGCAGAGAGCTGCGTGGCGAGCTCGGGCGCGCGTGCGCGCACCTCCCTCCCTGCCTGGCGAGAGGAAGCAAGTGACTGGCACATGCCAGCACTGTGCTGGGCCGGCCAGTGGGCTGCTAGGTGGGCTGCGCTTGGTAAAGTCCTTTCTCTCTCTCCCTTTTCTATTTGTTTCAGTTTTCTATATTCTGCAAATGTTTTCTCTTTATTTAAAATGCCAGAGCATTCTCAAAATTCCTGAAAATATTTTGTGGGCACTGTTTGGATTATTTCCAACATCCCTCATTTAAATTCAAGATTATTTGGGCATTTATAATTATTTATAGCATTTAAATGCCCAAGTGCAAATTACTTATGATTTAATTCAGTGACCCAAGTTGTCCTAGAAATATGTGAACCATTTTGGCAGAGGTCCTAAACCAAGGCAAAATGATGAACATTTTTGAAGGGCATTTCAGGTTCATTGAAAATTATTTTAGTAAACCCTAGTTGAGTTAAGTGGTGCAAGGGGTTTATGCCACCCCATTTCAAGTTTTAAGAGAAATTAAACATGATGCATCACTCTAATGCAAGCACTGACTAGGGTTGTGTCAACTCACCCCCACTCAGAAAAATCTCATCCCGAGATTCAGGGTCCGTCGGGAAGAAAGTGGGGTACTCAAGTCGACGACAATCCTCCCTTTCCCAAGTAGCTTTTTCTTGGAATGGTGTGACCATTGAACCTTGAGAAATTTGATGTTATGGCATCGAGTGGTACGTTCGGCTTGATTAAGGATACGAACAGGATATTCCTGATATGTTAGATTATCTTGGAGTTCAAGCGTTTCATGGTCCACTCCACGGATAGGATCCGAGAAGCAACGCCTGAGTTGAGAAACGTGGAAGACATCATGAACTCTGGAAAGATGCGGAGGTAGTTCCAATTGGTAGGCAACTTCTCCTTGTTTGGCAAGAATTTGAAAGGGTCCAATGTAGCAAGGAGCCAATTTGCATTTGATACCGAATTTATGCGTTCCTTTCAGAGGAGTAACCCGAAGGTAAGCCTTCTCGCTGACTTCGTAAGTCATGGCCTTATGATGGCGATCATATTGGCTCTTCTGACGAGATTGGGCTGTTTTCAATTTTTCACGAACAATGCGAACTTGCTCTTCTGCTTCCTGGATCATATCCGGGCAAAAGAATTGTCTTTCCCCGGTTTCTGACCAGTTAAGAGGCGTTTGACACCTTCATCCATAGAGAACTTCAAAAGGAGCTTTGTCCAAGCTAGATTGATAGCTATTGTTATAAGAAAATTCGGCAAATGGAAGACATTTCTCCCAATCCATTCCGAATGAGATAACAGAAGCTCGGAGCATATCTTCCAGAAATTTGACGCGCTCTACTTGACCACTTGATTGAGGGTGGAAGGTGGTGCTGAAGGAGAGATGAGTCCCCATAGCATTTTGGAAACTTTCCCAAAATCGAGAGGTGAAGAGACTTCCACGGTCTGAGTTAATCTCCACTGGAACACCATGAAGAGATACTATTCGAGAGATATACAAGTCTGCTAGCTGGATAGCGGTTATACTCCCCCGAACAGGCAGGAAGTGGGTTACTTTGAAAGACGATCGATGACAATGAAAATAGCATTATTCCTTCTCTTGGTCATGGGAAACCCGGTGATGAAATCCATACCGATTTTATCCCATTTCCATTCAGGAATAGCTAAAGGTTGAAGGGTGCCAGCAGGCCGTTGATGCTCTGATTTAACACGACAATAGAGTTCGCAATTAGCAATATTCTGAGCAATTTATCTCTTCATCCTAGTCCACCAGAACCTCTGGCGTAGGTCCTGATACATTTTGGTACTACCGAGATGAATTGTGAGAGGAGATTCATGAGCCTCCTTAAGGATCAGCTGCGGTAGATGCTTGTTCTTGGGAACCGCTAGACGGTTCTCAAAGAAAGCAACACCTCGGTCATCCATAGAGAAACATTTAGCGGCTCCGCTAACAATGTTCTCTTGGATGCGGAATATACCTTTATCATACTTCTGGGCAGCTATGATTTGATCCGTAAGGGTAGGTTTCGCCACCAAGGTAGATTGGAATCCTTGAGGAACAATGTGAAGGTTAAGCTTCCGAAATTACTCATGGAGAAGTGGTTGACCTTGTTGTAACATCAGGTTGTTACAATAAGATTAACGACTTAGTGCATCAGCCATAACATTAGCTTTCCCCGGGGTGTAAGTTATTCCTAAGTCATAATATGAGATCAACTCGACCCAACGTCTTTGCCTGAGATTCAAATCCGGTTGGGTGAAGATGTATTTCAGACTTTGGTGATCGGTGAAGATCTCGCAACGATTACCGAGAAGGTAATGTAGCCATGTTTTAAGTGCATGGACTACAGCTGCAAGCTCTAGATCATGTGTGGGATAGTTTTCTTCATGTGGATGCAACTGTCGTGAAGCATAGACAATCACATGACGATCTTGCATGAGTATGCGACCTAGTCCTTGTCGCGAGGCGTCGCAATAGATAACAAAGTCGTTGGAGAAATCTGGTGGTACCAGTACGGGAGCAAATGTCAGGCGTCTTTTCAGTTCCTAAAAACTGCACTCGCACTGTGGGGTCCACTCGAACTTTTTATCTCTCTTGAGGAGTTTAGTTAGAGGTTTAGCTACCTTGGAGAAGTTCTCGGCAAAGAGGCGGCAATAGCTTGCTAAGACAAGGAAACTCCGAACTTGCTTGACCAATTCAGGCGGAGTCCAATTAAGAATGACCTGAACTCGCTCGGGATTGACAGTGATACCCTTACCAGAGATTGCATTACCTAGGTAGGTCACTTCTAGCAACCAAAATTCACATTTGGAGAATTTGTCATAAAGGCGATGCTCTCGAAGTTTCGTCAATACCAGCCTCAGATGTTCAGCATGTTCTTCCTCATTCTTGGAGTCGATGAGTATATCATCGAGGTATACCACGACTAATTTATCCAAATACTCCATGAAGATCGAGTTCATTAACCGAGAGAAGGTGGCCGGTGTCGGTGTCAAAATTGGCGGATCTCGGGTAGGGGGTCCCGAACTGTGCGTCTAAGGTCGATGGTAATAGGAGGCAGGGGACACGGTGTTTACCCAGGTTCGGGCCCTCTCTATGGAGGTAATACCCTATTTCCTGCTTGATTGATCTTGATGAATATGAGTATCAAAAGAGTTGATCTACCACAAGATCGAGATGGCTAAACCCTAAAAGCCTAGCCTGTATGACTATGGTAATGATTGTCCTCTTCGGACTAAGTCCTCCGGTTTATAAAGACACCGGGAGGATCTAGGGTTACAAAGGGTCGGTTACAAAGAAAGGAATCTACTTATTTGATCGCCAAGCTTGCCTTCCACGCCAAGGAGGGTCCCATCCGCACACGGGCGCAGTCTTCGGTCTTCGTATCTTCACAGGCCATCAATCCGGCCCATGGCTAACAGGCCGGACGCCCGAGGACCGCTTAGTGCATGACTCCCTCAGTAGCCCCTGAACCAGGCTTCAATGACGATGTAACACCCACAATGCGGCTATATCTCCCACGTGTCAGGGCACGACTTAGAGGCATAGACGCATGGTAGGTTTGTCGCAAGAGGGGTACTCTTCACACAATCCCATGTACTGAATAAGAAAGGGATAAAGAGTTGGCTTAGAATCGCCAATTCACACAAATAACAAGTTAAACATACATCATCCAGAATACAATCAAGGTCCGACTACAAAACCAAAATAAAAGAAGACAACCCCAAATGCTTGATCCCCGGTCATCCCGATTGGGCTCCACTACTGATCAACAGGTAACGAAACAAAACAACGATCAAGATCTTCATCAAGCTCCCACTTGAGATGGGTTGCGTCACCTGCATTGGTATCATCTACACCTGCAACTGTTTGGGAAGTATCTGTGAGCCACGAGGACTCAGCAATCTCACAGTCGCGAGATCAAGACTATTTAAGCTTATGGGTAGGATAAGGTAATGAGGTGGAGCTACAACAAGCACTAAGCATATATGGTGGCCAACATACACAAATAAGAGCGAGAAGAGAAGTAACGCAACGGTCGAGAAGCTATAAGTGATATAGAAGTGATCTTGAAGCTACTTACGTTCAAGCATAACACAAGAACCGTGTTCACTTCCCGAACTCCACCGGAAAGAGACCATCACGGCTACACACGCGGTTGATGCATTTTAATTAAGTCAAGTGTCAAGTTCTCTACAACCGGACATTAACAAATTCCCATCTGCCACATAACCACGGGCACGGCTCTTGAAAGTTTATACCCTGCAGGGGTGTCCAAACTTAGCCCATCATAAGCTCTCACGGTCAACGAAGGATATTCCGTCTCCCGGGAAGACCCGATCAGTCTCGGAATCCCGGTTACAAGACATTTCGACAATGGTAAAACAAGACCAGCAAAGCCTCCTGAATGTGCCGACAAATCCCGATAGGAGCTGCACATATCTCGTTCTCAGGGCACACCGGATGAGCAGTCCGTACAACTAAAACCAACCCTCAAGTTTCCCCGAGGTGGCGCTGCAAGGAGCACTGGCCCCGGGGGGGGGGGGGGTTAAAATAAAGATGACCCTCGGGCTCCGGAAACCCAAGGGAAAAGGCTTAGGTTGTTAGGCAAATGTAAAACCAAGGTTGGGCCTTGCCGGAGGAGTTTTATTCAAAGCGAACTGTCAAGGGGTTCCCATCACACCCAACTACGTAAGGAATGCAAAATCAAGGAACATAACACCGGTATGAAGGAAACTAGGGCGGCAAGAGTGGAACAAAACACCAGGCATAAGGCCGAGCCTTCCACCCTTTACCATGTATATAGATGCATTAATTAAAATATGAGATATTGTGATATCCCAACATATCCATGTTTCAACATGGAACAAACTTCAACTTCACCTGCAACTAACAACGCTATAAGAGGGGCTGAGCAAAAGCGGTAATATAGCCAAACAACGGTTTGCTAGGAAGGTGGGCTAGAGGCTTGACATGGCAATATGGGAGGCATGATATAGCAAGTGGTAGGTAGCGCGACATAGTAATAGAGCGAACAACTAGCAAGCAAAGATAGAAGTGATCTCGAGGGTATGGTCATCTTGCCTGATAGCCCGCAAGGAAGAAGACGAGTCCATGAAGAAGACAAACGGACGGAGTCGAACGAATCCTCACAACTCCGAAATGAAACCGAAGCTAACGAGAGAGGCAACCCGGAAAGAAGCAAGCAACATAGTAAACAACAATCACATAAACATGGCATGGTGCACAACCAAGTATGATGCATGTCCGGTTAAATAGGCATGGTAATATGCACAAACGATACTACAAAATAAGTGGAGGTCAATATGCAACGAGTTGCATATTGACGAAACACCACATTCATTTATTTAGTTCTCTCCCGGTTATGTACCAACAACATTAAATGTTGTTAAACATGGTAAGAGGTGAAGCATATGATAACTACACAGTTAGGCATTTTAAATGAGGCCGGAAACATCAAACAACAATTCCGGTAAATCCTTGTGTGCATTAGAAATTTAATGCAAACAACAATTTTAAACATTTTAAATGTTATTATCATGATGCAGATGGCATATGCAAGTTTATGCAATTTTATGAAAATGTTGCCATGAGCCTGATATGAAGCATTTGTCATCGTGGTGGAAACGAAAGGGGTGCCATGGCAACGAATCCGAAAATGATGCCACGACAACATATCGGTTCCAGTAACTCGACTGAGATGCCGATGAAAAGAACAAGTGTGCAGATGTGTGGAACGAGTTAGAGATGGTGGGGTGATCCCAGTTACCGGATGTCCCATGTGTCGGTGGCATGGAAACCAAGGGTCGTGCACGAAACAAACGGGCGCGGTGCAAACACGGGGTTCATCTCGTACATCACACAACATTCGTCCACGACGGTCCTCTCGATGTTATACCTTTGAAGCGTGCCTTTCCGGACGGATCAAGTTCATAGCGGAAGTAGACGTTCTCGCCACGTTCATAGTGGTAGTAGTTTTACCCATGCCGTAGTGGTTCACGTCGATTGTAGTGGTACATAGCAATCGTGGACGAATTTGGACGGTCATCGGTAGTCGTTCACGGGTCTTTGGCGATGGTTGTGGTACACGTTCCGTAGATGTTCGGGCGGCAGATGGTACACATGTCATGGAGGAACTTGATGAATCCATGTTCTTCGGGGTCTTCGTGTAGTCGTTCATGTCACTGACGGTAGTGGAACTTGCGTCGGTCGTCGTGGTGCTAGGGCCCTGATCTTGGCATGATCCAAAAATAAGACAGGAAGTTGGGGAAGACCCGAAGGTACTCCCAGAGTCAAACGCAGGGTCGTGCGCAGCAGTCGAGCTACTACTTCTCGATGCAGGGGATTGGCGTAGGGGAGGTCCAGGTCGCTGGAAACAGAGCTGAGACGCGCCGGAGGTGGTGGTGCTCGCGGGTGTAGGGCGACCGGTGCTGGGGCTCTTGCTGGGCGCGGAGGACGCGGGGTGCGGGCGCAGGTGCTCGAGGAGCTCCTCTCCTCGAGCGCTCGGGCGACGGGACTTGATGAGGAGGAAGCTCTCTCGCAGCCTGGCGTTGCAGAGGGAGGCGCGCGGGAGGCAGGAGGTGATGCAAGGCATCAGAGGGATCTTGCGAGGGGCCATGGCGAGGAGGCGGACAGCAGCGGCCTGCTTGCCGCCCACTGTTGGAGGCAGAGGTTGCCGGTGCAGGCGCATGGAGGCACGACGGGTTGGTGGATCGGGTAGAAGGCCATGGAGGGGCACTGCTAGCTAGGAGGGTGCGAGCAGAAGGTAGGCTTGGCGTGGAAACGATGACGATGTGCTCGTCGGGTCGACAATGGCAAGGTGGATCGGGAGGAGCGAGGCTCTGCTCCTCTCCGGCGGCGCGAGCAGGGGAACGAGAGAGAGAGGGGGTCGAACGAGAGATGAGGAGGGGATCGGCTCCTAGCGGCGGAGGGAGGACGAGGGAACGAGCGATTGAGGGGAGTGGGGTTCGGTCGTGTTAGGGTTTGCAGCGGGGCTGCTGGGCCTTAGAAGGCTGGCTAGACCTAGGTGGGCCGCGGAGATGGTTGGGCCTAGAGAGGCCGCGGGGAAGGGGCCGGCTTGGCAGGAGCTATCTCTCTCTCCTCTTCTTATTTTCTCTAGCAGAAAACAATTAGGAGAAGAAAAGGAAAGAGGGAGGTTAGGGAAAGAATTTGAGTACGCAGATAAATTTTTCTGGACTCGCAAAAAAAGAGGAATTTGACAAAAATGGCATGAGGATTTTTAGAGGAAGTAAAATCCACACGCGTTGGATTTAACTCGTAAAGTTTGAATTTCGAAACCCATTCAAATGAACTCCAAATGGGTTGAAACTATAGGAGGTGACCCTACACAATAGATGTGATTTATGGGAAGATTTGGAACATTTATGGGTAAAGTAAAATTGCCACTCAATTTTACTAAAAGGCCCCAAAGGAAGAAGGGGAAGTTGAGAAGGATAAAAGGAAATTTGAAGAACGGTGCATATGTGTTGTGGGTGATTCCAAGCCAATGGAATGGTTTAATATAGCTCCCTAAATATTAGGAGGATATGTTATAAAGAGAAACCACCATGTGAATTCCCTTGATTTAAATAGATCAAAAAATCTATGCAATTTATTTAGTTGAGTTTAAAAAAGAAATGACATGAAGGCATGATGAAATGATGCAATGCAAAAATAAAAGAGCAAGCAAAAGAAACACACGACAGCAACAAAATTACTGGAAGGCATCTGGAGCGCCGGTCTCGGGGCGTTACAGACGAGGTTTTCGGCGCGCAGATTGTCTTTAGCATTGCAAGGCGGGTTCCCCTTTCCGAATACTTTAGGATAGTCTTCGGACGAAACGACAGTGTCTGGACCTGCAACACAAGTACCACAGCCGTAGAGTATAGTATTTTACGAGTCCAATCTGCTGATAATTTTTATAACGTGACATCACGCTCACCCGGTTATTTATTTCGAACCATTTCCTATCCCACCATTCCACGTTTTGAGGTGTGGTTGTTATTGGCACATCCCGACGAAGCAGAGATCGCATCCCCTTATTGCGGGATTCTCATCAATACAAACGTGGTAACCCAACCGTTCTGTTGGAAAGATTCCTTAGGAATAGGCAAGCCTTCAGGCCCAGGAGGAGGCGTTCAATACCCGGTGCCTTTATAAAGGAACCAAGGGCCGTCTTTTTACGCAAAACCTCTCCTCATCCTTTCCAACCACAAGTTCTAACACCCAAGGTTTGACTCCATGGCTCCAAGCTTCCCCATCATGTCCGGACCCAGCCTTCAAGGTCGATGGGTGGCTTCCTCCATTATAGAGGAGGATATCGCGAAGCTTCGGGCGGCCAGATACCTGACTACGGAGATCCCTCACAGGCTTTTGTCTAAAGGACACGTTATTCCGATCCCCAGATCCGGTGAGAGGGTCATATTCATCTCTCACTTCCTCTGAGGGCTAGGGTTCGCTCTCCACCCCTTTGTCCGGGGGCTAATGTTTTATTACGGACTAGATTTTCACGATCTAGCTCCGGATTCTTTCCTCCACGTCTCGGCGTTTATCATCACGTGCGAGGCCTTCCTCCGAATTCTCCCACACTTTGGCCTATGGCTCAAGACCTTTAGTGTGAAGCCGAAGGTAGTCGACGGGGAACAGGCGGAGTGTGGCGGTGCTGTAGTAAGCAAGCTTACCAACACTCTCTGCCCAAAAGTCTCTTTCACGGAAACTTCCAACCAATGGCAGCGAGATTGGTTTTACATCACGGAACCGCGTAGTACCAAGTGGGCAGCTATACCTGCGTTTCGTTCTGGCCCTCCGTTATAGCTTGCATCATGGATCAATAAGGGGATGGACTGGGGATCAGTCGATGAAGTGCAGACTCTACAGAGCCGTATCAGAACCCTCCTTGAGAAGGACATAGATCTTGTTGACATGATTCAAGTAATGCTAGTCCGCCGAGCTCTGCCATGCCAGTGTAGGCCTCTCCGCATGTGGGAGTTTAATCCAGAAGGACCACGAACCCTCCAACTCTTCTTTGACATTACGCACAAAGGGATGTGGAAGTTGTTTTTCAGGAAACGAAAACATTGGCCGGACACCACTAAGGACGCCGGCCTCAACTGCAACTATCCAGATACCCCGATAAGCACTTGACTTCTGTACACTTTGTATTTAAGTATGCCGTAATGCATTACCGAGAAAACTATCTTCTTCCAGGGCTGGATAAAGAAAGCAGAACTAATTAGGTGTTCGGACCCCCTTCCCGAAGGCTCAGCGGACCCCGTATTAACAAGGATGTTGGCCCTGGCTCCATACCAGATGCCTGTTAGGGAGAGCAAGGCGGAGAGTGGGAGGACCAAAGATGGCCTCCATCCCGAAGGTATATCAGACATTATGTCCGGGGGAATCAAGATTCTATCGTTCCAAGACAAAAATGAAGGGGAAGTTAACGTCTCTTCCCCCCCATGGAAAGAGAAGGGCTGCCTCCGAAAATTGGGAGGAAAAGGCTCCTAAGCGAGGCAAGATGCCTCTATCGTGTGGCTCAGGCTTGGAGGATGACATCATCACACAATCCCATGACGAGGACAAGCCTCAGGCCAAATCGTAAGTGAACAAGGGTGTTTTAAATATGTCCCGTTCCTTTCTTGTAACGTTTGGAATATATGTTTTTGCAGTTTGGCACGAAGTCTTCTCCAACAATCCTCTTCCTCGGGGGACCTTCTCCCGGAGATGATGGAAAGCGAGACGCCTCCACCGGTCTCCTCGCCCAATAGGGCGGACGACTTCGAGGTGTCGTCGCGGAGGGTCTCCCCTGATCAACAACTCGTGCAAGGGATGACGAAGATACTACCCGAAGGTGACACTTCGGTGGCCCAGGGTCCGGAGACCAACAATGGAGGTCCTGAGCAGTCCGGTCTACAACCGGATGCAAATAAACAGATTCCTTCAAAGGGAGGCTATACTCCTTGAGAAGCTTCCGGAGACCCAGAAACGCCGGATATATTGACGAACATGCTGCGGCAGGCGTCCGTCTCAGAGGAACATCGTACCCTGATGGGCACAGTGGTTGAAAAGGTCATGTCCATGAAAAGTGGATTGAATGAGGCCTTCATGGGCCTACTAAGAGGCTTCAAGGTTTGTACTGTAACATGTTCGAGTGTGTTTTATTCACAAAATACACCTGTGTATACACTAAGAGGCTTCAAGGCTTCAAGGCAGACTCTGATTGGCTTCTCGAGGGAGGCGATCAGAGGATCAAAAGATATGCCCAAGAAATAACCTGATTAATTGGAACACAGGCTGTGACCTCCCCGGTAACTGCCTGGACTACAGAAGTTGCGGATTTGCAACACAAGATTGATGAGGTGGATAATGATATCGCGCTTATCAACATGCGACTTGACAAGGCGCAAGGTGTGTTTTTGGGGCAGCCATACTATGCACATGTTTACAATATAAGCATGATGCGAAGATTTGTGTAATAAGATGTACATATCTACGGATGGTGCTGCCGCGGTCGAGATCCTTCGAGCTGAGCTAGCCCGGGCCAAGGAGCAGGCCCGGGCCAAGGAGCAGGCCGAAAAGGCATCTGCCGAGTTAAAGGCGGAACAGGCTGCTCGGCACCAATACAAGGAGAAAATATCCTCGATGACGCTTGAACTAAAGGAGGCCGCTAGCCGTTGCGAATTTCTCGAGAGGGATAATAAAGCCAAAATGACTGATCTTGACAAGGCCTTACAAGAGGCAAGAGAAGCCCGGTCCGAATCTAGAGCGGCCCGGGAGGAGATCCGGCAAGCTGGGGAGATCACGGTTGGTAAGCCCTTTTTATTGCAAACTAAGTTCGGCGATCCGAATTATGCCCCGCTTAATCAAGTGTGGAGTTCTCCAGATGGTTTGTTGGATTTGCCGAAGAGTGCTTCCGACGCGGCGCAGTTTTACCAAGCGCAAGAAGGGTATGCAGCAGAGAAGCTTTTCTAGTTGCAATTTGGTGCGTCAAAGCGCCCACTGTTGCTGAACAAGCAGTTGACCCAATGGGCAGAACTGCACCGGATATTAGGCGCTGCCATGAAAGACGTCGTAGTCCGGCTGTGGTCGACCGAGCTAATTCCGGATAGTTATTTTGGTTTGGTGCGGCGACTTACTACCATGGTGCCGCGCATCGACGCCGTTAAGCGATCAACGTGCATTGAAGGTGCACGGATGGCCTTTGCCCGTGTGAAAACATACTGGACGAAGATGAAGGCCATAGATGTTGCAGCGAAGAGTCCACCCAAGGGCAAGGACCATCACACACCAGAGCATTATTTCGAAGATGTCTTAGAGGCTGCCCGGTTGATAGAGGGTCAATGCTCAAAAGATATGATATTCGAGTGAGATGTATTGACATTGTGAAAAACGGTATTATGAAATAATAAAGTTTACTTAGAGTTGCTTAAAAGCTTTGAATCTTCCTGTGTAGCCGTTTTTATATAATCTGAAAGATTTCCTATTGTCGACTTCAGCCCCCTCGTAGGAAAAACGGGGGTGTTCGGAAAAGCAATTGATCACTCTTAACCCATCGTCTTGGTCCAAAAAGGAGGTGTCAATGCGGTGAACTAGGCAATCGGACTATAGGGCGTTAACACTTTCACTTAGACATAGGAGTTTTATGGTGGATCTATGATATAGATCCTGTTATGTACGCAGTTATCCCAATGTGGTGCTTACATGTATGACCAGAAAGAAGGTCCTTTGTATAATACGGGGGAATCACAAAAGATCCCGTTAAGTCGTCGAGCGGTTGACCAGCTCTCGCCGCATCATGACAGTGAGTTTTCGGCTTTCTCTACTGAGGTGTTTGACCAGGTGAACCAGAAACACAATCACAGTAGTTCTCCCTTTACTACCCTAGCCGATAGAGTTGAACGTAAGGTAGCAAGCACCGGAGCCGGGCAACCCAACTATTGACCCAAGACATGATTCGGAGCTGATGCATATAAGGCCGAACTCGCGACGCCGAAGTATGCTATGAAGCTGTTCAGACTTTGTTGGCAACTCATTTTGTTCCACTGTCAAGCCCCTGGAAAGGTACGCCGGGGTGGGTGTGTGAAACAACAAAAAGGAGTGAAATTCGGTTCTTTATAGAGAAGTGAATACCGGATACAGAGTATGTTCACTAGAACCTAACTGACATGCCAATTGTCATTTTATAGATAATAACGCCACAACCCCGGCTATTTGACATGCCAGGGGTCAGCGGCTGAGGAAACAGGCACTTTACAGGCTCGAAAAATAGCGAGTGCGGTCTACAAAAAGTTATTTTGGACCTCCTGTCGCACGTTTGCGCCGCCCTTCCTCGGTGAAGGGGCTCCTTAACAGGAGTAGCCTTTGGGTGAATTTATGAACCCGAACTCTGATACAGTCCATGAGATGACCAGCCTTTGCGCTACCTGTGGCGAAGGATGATGGAAAAAGAAAGAGTAATATAAGAAAGGAAAAAAGGAAGTAGTTTATGGGAGTACTTGTAGACCTGCCCGCGTTGTGCTTCTGCCGATGCCCAGGCTATTTAAAGTGCATAGTTATGTATGCGCGATACACATTTCGCAGGTATATGAGGCGGACGGCGGAAGTCGAACTGCTAGTCCTGCTCCAAACTTGGTCGACACTATTGATTGAAGACCAGTGGCTTGACGGCCAACAAGGTATGCAGTTTAATGAGACCGCTTTGTACTTCGGCTGAGGTCGACTTAGTGTGATCCTCAGTCCGGAGGGAGTGTCTCTCCAGCTCCCATGTAGAGTTGTGTGTCACATATACCATGTTCACTGTTTTCACTTCGGGGGGAAATTGCTTCTGGCCCCTAGAATTTGGTTGGTGAGCCTCTTCGTCATCGCTATCGCCTGGCGGCCTCCTCCCCTTGTGTTCGGCATTGAGCTTGCTGATACATCTCCAACGTATCTATAATTTTTGATTGCTCCATGCTATATTATCTACTGTTTTGGACTATATTGGGCTTTATTTTCCACTTTTATATTATTTTTGGGACTAACCTATTAACCGGAGGCCCAGCCCAGAATTGCTGTTTTTTTGCCTATTTCAGTGTTTCGGAGAAACATAATATGAAACGGAGTCCAAACGGAATAAAACCTTAGGGAACGTGATTTTCTCACCGAACGTGATCCAGGAGACTTGGACCCTACTCCAAGGAGTCAAAGAGGAGGTCACGAGGGTGGGGGCGCCCCCCTGCCTCATGGGCCCCTCGGTGCTCCACCGACATACTTCTTCCTCCTATATATACATACGTACGTAGCCCCAAACGATCAGAACAGGAGCCAACAACCTAATTCCACCACCGCAACTTTCTGTATCCACGAGATCCCATCTTGGGGCCTGTTCCGGACCACCACCGGAAGAGGGCCGTCATCATGGAGGGCTTCTACATCATCATAGCCTCTCCGATGAAGTGTGAGTAGTTTACCTCAGACCTTCGGGTCCATAGTTAGTAGCTAGATGGCTTCTTCTCTCTCTTTGAATCTCAATACAAAGTTCTCCCCCTCTCTTGCGGAGATCTATTCAATGTAATCTTCTTTTTGCGTTGTGTTTGTGGAGACCCATGAATTGTGGGTTTATGATCAAGTCTATCTATGAATAATATTTGAATCTTCTCTGAATTCTTTTATGTATGATTGGTTATCTTTGCAAGTGTCTTCGAATTATCCGTTTGGTTTGGCCAACTAGATTGGTAGTTCTTGCCATGGGAGAAGTTCTTAGCTTTGGGTTCGATCTTGTGGTGTCCTTTCCCAGTGACAGAAGGGGCAGCAAGGCACATATTGCATCGTTGCCATCGAGGATAACAAGATGGGGTTTATTTCATATTGCATGAATTTATCTCTCTACATCATGTCATCTTGCTTAAGGCGTTACTCTGTTTTTAACTTAATACTCTAGATGCATGCTGGATAGCAGTCGATGAGTGGAGTAATAGTAGTAGATGCAAAATCGTTTCGGTCTACTTGTCACGGACGTGATGCCTATATACATGATCATGCCTAGATATTCTCATAACTATGCTCAATTCTGTCAATTGCTCAACAGTAATTTGTTCACCCACCGTAGAATACTTATGCTCTTGAGAGAAGCCACTAGTGAAACCTATGCCCCCCGGGTCTATTCTTATCATATCAATCTCCATCACTTTAATCTTGCTTTGCTTTTTTACTTTGCTTTTACTTTTTACCTTGCATCTTTATACCAAAAATACCAAAAATATTATATCTATCAGATCTCACTCTCGTAAGTGACTTGAAGGGATTGACAACCCCTAATCGCGTTGGTTGCGAGTATCTATCGTTTTGTGCAGGTACGAGGGACTTGAGCGTGGCCTCCTACTGGATTGATACCTTGGTTCTCAAAAACTGAGGGAAATACTTACGCTACTCTGCTGCATCATCCCTTCCTCTTCGGGGAAAACCAACGCAAGCTCAAGACGTAGCAAGAAGGATTTCTGGCGCCGTTGCCAGGGAGTCTACGCAAAAAGTCAACATACCAAGTACCCATCACAATCCCTATCTCTCGCATTACATTATTTGCCATTTGCCTCTCATTTTCCTCTCCCCCCACTTCACCCTTGCCGTTTTATTCGCCCTCTCTCTCTATCCTCCCTCTCTATTTGCCTCTTTTGCCCGTTTTCTCTTGTTTGCTTGTGTGCTAGTTTGCTTGTTTGTTGCGATGGCTCAAGATACTACCAAATTATGTGACTTCACCAATACCAATAATAATGATTTCCTTAGCACTCCGATTGCTCCTCTTGTGAATACTGAATCTTGTGAAATCAATGCTGCTTTGTTGAATCTTGTTATGAAAGATCAATTCGCCGGCCTTCCTAGCGAAGATGCCGCTACTCATCTGAATAGCTTCTTTGATTTATGCAATATGCAAAAGAAAAAAGATGTCAATAATGATGTCGTTAAATTGAAGCTATTTCCTTTTTCGCTTAGAGATCGTGCTAAAACTTGGTTTTCGTCTTTGCCTAAAAATAGTATTGATTCTTGGAACAAGTGCAAAGATGCTTTTATCTCTAAGTATTTCCCTCCCGCTAAGATCATCTCTCTTAGAAACGATATTATGAACTTTAAGCAACTTGATCATGAACATGTTGCACAAGCTTGGGAGAGAATGAAATTAATGATACGTAATTGCCTACTCATGGTTTGAATTTGTGGATGAGTATACAATTTTTTTATGCCGGATTGAATTTTGCTTCTAGAAATCTTTTGCTTCTAGAAATCTTTTAGATTCCACCGCGGGAGGCACTTTTATAGAAATCACTTTAGGAGATGCTACTAAACTCCTAGATAATATTATGGTTAATTATTCTCAATGGCATACTGAAAGATCTTCTAATCAAAAAGTGCATGCGATAGAAGAAATCAATGTTTTGAGTGGAAAGATGGATGAACTTATTAAATTATTTGCTACTAAGAGTGTTTCTTCTGATCTTAATGATATGCCTTTGTCTACTTTGATTGAGAATAACAAGGAATCTATGGATGTGAATTTTGTTGGTAGGAATAATTTTGGTAACAACGCTTATAGAGGGAATTTTAATCCTAGGCCATATCCTAGTAATCCTTCTAATAATTATGGGAATTCCTACAACAACTCTTATGGAAATTATAATAAGATTCCCTCTGAATTTGAGAATAGTGTTAAAGAGTTTATGAATTCACAAAAGAATTTTAATGCTTTGCTTGAAGAGAAATTGCTTAAAGTTGATGATTTGGCTAGGAACGTTGATAGAATTTCTCTTGAGATTGGTTCTTTAAAGCTTAGATCTATTCTTCCCAAGCATGATATCAATGAGTCTCTCAAAGCCATGAGAATTTCCATTGATGAGTGCAAGGAAAGAACCGCTAGGATGCGTGCTTCCAAAGATGCCTTTATTAAAGCGTGTTCTTCCAATACCTATGAAAATCAAGATGAAGATCTAAAAGTTATTGATGTGTCACCTATTAAATCTTTGTTTTGCAATATGAATCTTGATGAAACTGAATATGATCTTCCTTTACCTAGAAGGCGTTCTAAAAATTCGGAGTATTTAGATCTCTATGATGAAATTGATGAAAGTGGGACTGAAAGAAATAAAAATCTAGATGTTGCTCAACGCACTATATTGGATTTCAAGGAATTTAATTATGAAATTTGCTCTTTAATTGATTGTATTTCCTTGTTGCAATCCATGCTAAATTCTCCACATGCTTATAGTCAAAATAAAGCCTTCACCGAACATATTGTTGATGCCTTGATGCGATCTTATGAAGAAAAACTTGAGTTGAAAGTTTCTATCCCTAGAATACTCTATGATGAGTGGGAACCAACTATTAAAATTAAAATTAAATATCATGAGTTTTATGCTTTGTGTGATTTGGGTGCTAGTGTCTCTACTATTCCCAAGACTTTGTGTGATTTGCTAGATTTCCGTGATTTTGATGATTGCTCTCTAAACTTGCATCTTGTGGATTCCACTATTAAAAAACCTATGGGAAGGATTAATGATGTTCTTATTTTTGCAAATAGGAATTATGTGCCCGTAGATTTCATTGTTCTTGACATAGATTGCAATCCTTCTTGCCCTATTATTCTTGGTAGACCTTTCCTTAGAACGGTTGGTGCGATTATTGATATGAAGGAAGGGAATATTAGATTTAAATTTCAATTAAAAAGGGCATGGAACACTTTACAAGAAATAAAATAAAATTACCATATAAAACTATCATGAGAGCCATTTATGGATTGCCTACCAAAGAATGGCAATAATTAGATCTATCCTCGCTTTTATGCCTAGCTAGGGGCGTTAAACGATAGCACTTGTTGGGAGGCAACCCAATTTAATTTTTATTCCTTGATTTTTGCTCCTGATTAGTAATAAATAAATTCTTCAGCCTCTGTTTTGGTTGTGTTTTTTGTGTTTAATTAGTGTTTGTGCCAAGTAGAACCGTTGGGAAGACTTGGGGAAAGTCTTGTTGAACTTGCTGTAAAAAACAGAAACTTTAGCGCTCACGAGAACTGCTGTCATTTTTATTTGAAGAGTGCTATTTAGTTAATTCGTTTTGCAGATGATTAATAGATAAATTAATCACGTCCATCAATTTATTTTAGAATTTTTGGGGTTCCAGATCTTGCGCTAGCTACAGATTACTATAGACTGTTCTGTTTTTGACAGATTCTGTTTTTCGTGTGTTGTTTGCTTATTTTGGTGAATCTATGGCTAGTAAAATAGTTTAAAATCCATAGAGAAGTTGGAATACAGTAGGTTTAACACCAATATAAATAAAGAATGAGTTCATTACAGTTCCTTGAAGTGGTCTTTTGTTTCCTTTCGCTAACGGAGCTCGCGAGTTTTCTACTTTAAGTTTTGTGTTGTGAAGTTTTCAAGTTTTGGGTGAATTCTTTTGATGGATTATGGAACAAGGAGTGGCAATAGCCTAAGCTTGGGGATGCCCATGGCACCCCCAAGATAATCCAAGGACATCAAGAAGTAAAAGCTTGGGGATGCCCCGGGAGGCATCCCCTCTTTCGTCCACTTCCATCGGTAATTTACTTGGAGCTATATTTTTATTCACCAACATGATATGTGTTTTGCTTGGAGCGTCTTGTATTATTTGTGTCTTTGTGTCTTAGTATGCCACAACCATCCTTGCTGTACACACCTTTTGAGAGAGCCATACATAAATTAAAATTTGATAGAATACTCTATGTGCTTCACTTATATCTTTTGAGCTAAGTAGTTTTGCTACATGTGCTTCACTTATACCTTTTGAGCTACGTAGTTTTGCTCTATGTGCTTCACTTATATCTTTTGAGTGTTATAATTTTGCTCTATGTGCTTCACTTAGATATTTTAGAGCACAGTGGTGGATTTGTTTTAAAGAAACTATTGATCTCTCATGCTTCACTTAAATTATTTTGAGAGTCTCTTAATAGCATGGTAATTTGCTTAATAATAATATGCTTGGTATTCAAGATTTGTGAAACTTTCTTTTGAGTGTGTTGAATACTAAGAAAAGATTGAAGCATGATAATTGTTTTGAGATATGGAGGTGATAATATTAAAGTCATGCTAGTTGAGTAGTTGTGAATTTAAAGAATACTTGTGTGAAAGTTTGTGATTCCCGTAGCATGCACGTATGGTGAACCGTTATGTGATGAAGTCGGAGCATGATTTATTTATTGATTGTCTACCTTATGAGTGGCGGTCGGGGACGAGCGATGGTCTTTTCCTACCAATCTATCCCCCTAGGAGCATGCGCATAATACTTTGCTTTGATAACTTCTAGATTTTTGCAATAAGTATATGAGTTCTTTATGACTAATGTTGAGTCCATGGATTATACGCACTCTCACCCTTCCTCCTTTGCTAGCCTTTCTAATACCGCGCACCTTTCGCCGGTATCATACACCTACCATATACCTTCCTCAAAACAGCCACCATACCTACCTATTATGGCATTTCCATAGCCATTCTGAGATATATAGCCATGCAACTTTCCACCATCTAGTTCATCATGACACATTCATCATTGTCATATTGCTTAGCATGATCATGTAGTTGAAATAGTATTTGTGGCAAAGCCACTGATCATAATTTTTTCATACTTGTCACTCTTGATTCATTGCATATCCCGGTACACTGCCGGAGGCATCCATATAGAGTCATACTTTGTTTTAGAATCAAGTTGTAATCATTGAGATGTAAATAAATAAAAGTGTGATGATCATAATTTAATAGAGCATTGTCCCCCAAAAAAGAGAAAGGCCAAAGAAAAAAAAAGAAGGCCCCAAAAAAGAGAAAATAAATAAAAAGGGGCAATGCTACTATCCTTTTACCACACTTGTGCTTCAAAGTAGCACCATGATCTTCATAGTAGAGAGTCTCTCATGTTATCACTGTCATATACTAGTGGGAATTTTACATTATAGAACTTCGCTTGTATATTCCAATGATGGGCCTCCTCAAGTGCCCTAGGTCTTCGTGAGCAAGCAAGTTGGATGCACACCAACTAGTTTATTTTGTTGATCTTTCATACATTTATAGCTCTAGTGCATTTGTTGCATGGCAATCCCTACTCACTCACATTGATATCTATTGATGGGCATCTCCATAGCCCGTTGATATGCCTAGTTGATGTGAGACTATCTTCTCCTTTTTGTATTCTCCACAACCACCATTCTATTCCACCTATAGTGCTATATCCATGGCTCACGCTCATG
Source organism: Triticum urartu (assembly GCF_003073215.2). Lineage (NCBI taxonomy): Eukaryota > Viridiplantae > Streptophyta > Magnoliopsida > Poales > Poaceae > Triticum > Triticum urartu. Next base: position 340,884,206 of record NC_053027.1, on the reverse strand, counting down.
TATTGCGTGAATATTGAAAAAGTTTTGAAAAAGTTAGAGTATGAAACAATTGCTTGGCTTGTCATCGAGGTTGTGCATGATTTAAATATTTTGTGTGGTGAAGATAGAGCATAGCCAGACTATATGATTTTGTAGGGATAACTTTCTTTGGCCATGTTATTTTGAGAAGACATAATTTCTTTGTTAGTATGCTTGAAGTATTATTATTTTTATGTCAATATAAACTTTTGTCTTGAATCTTTTGAATCTGAATATTCATATGACAATTAAGAAGATTTGCATTGAAATGCCAAGTAGCACTCCGCATCAAAAATTCTCTTTTTATCATTTACGTACTCAAGGACGAGCAGGAATTAAGCTTGGGGATGCCTGATACGTCTCCAACGTATCTATAATTTTTGATTGCTCCATTCTATATTATCTACTGTTTTGGACTATATTGGGCTTTATTTTCCACTTTTATATTATTTTTGGGACTAACCTATTAACCGGAGGCCCAGCCCAGAATTGCTGTTTTTTTGCCTATTTCCGTGTTTCGGAGAAATAGAATATCAAACGGAGTCCAAACGGAATAAAACCTTCGGGAACGTGATTTTCTCACCGAACGTGATCCAGGAGACTTGGACCCTACTCCAAGGAGTCAAAGAGGAGGTCACGAGGGTGGGGGGCGCCCCCCTAGGGCGTGCCCCCTGCCTCGTGGGCCCCTCAGTGCTCCACCGACGTACTCCTTCCTCCTATATATACATACGTACCCCTAAACGATCAGAACAGGAGCCAAAAACCTAATTCCACCGCCGCAAGTTTCTGTATCCACGAGATCCCATCTTGGGGCCTGTTCCGGAGCTCCGCCGGAAGAGGGCCGTCATCACGGAGGGCTTCTACCTCATCATAGCCTCTCCGATGAAGTGTGAGTAGTTTACCTCAGACCTTCGGGTCCATAGTTAGTAGCTAGATGTCTTCTTCTCTCTCTTTGAATCTCAATGCAAAGTTCTCCCCCTCTCTTGTGGAGATCTATTCGATGTAATCTTCTTTTTGCGGTGTGTTTGTTGAGATCGATGAATTGTGGGTTTATGATCAAGTCTATCTATGAATAATATTTGAATCTTCTCTGAATTCTTTTATGTATGATTGGTTATCTTTGCAAGTCTCTTCGAATTATCCATTTGGTTTGGCCAACTAGATTGGTAGTTCTTGCCATGAGAGAAGTGCTTAGCTTTGGGTTCGATCTTGCGGTGTCCTTTCCCAGTGACAGAAGGGGCAGCAAGGCACATATTGCATCGTTGCCATCGAGGATAACAAGATGGGGTTTATTTCATATTGCATGAATTTATCTCTCTACATCATGTCATCTTGCTTAAGGCGTTACTCTGTTTTTAACTTAATACTCTAGATGCATGCTGGATAGCGGTCGATGAGTGGAGTAATAGTAGTAGATGTAGAATCGTTTCGGTCTACTTGTCACGGACGTGATGCCTATATACATGATCATGCCTAGATATTCTCATAACTATGCTCAATTCTGTCAATTGCTCAACAGTAATTTGTTCACCCATCGTAGAATACTTATGCTCTTGAGAGAAGCCACTAGTGAAACCTATGGCCCCCGGGTCTATTCTAATCATATCAATCTCCGTCACTTTAATCTTGCTTTGCTTTTTTACTTTGCTTTTACTTTTTACTTTGCATCTTTATACCAAAAATACCAAAAATATTATATCTATCAGATCTCACTCTCGTAAGTGACCGTGAAGGGATTGACAACCCCTAATCGAGTTGGTTGCGAGTAGCTATCGTTTTGTGCAGGTATGAGGGACTTGAGCATGGCCTGCTACTGGATTGATACCTTGGTTCTCAAAAACTGAGGGAAATACTTATGCTACTCTGCTGCATCATCCCTTCCTCTTCGGGGAAAACCAATGCAAGCTCAAGACGTAGTACTTGCCGACCTGCCTGAAGACCCAGCAGCTTCTGTTGGTATGATTAGCTGTTTGTTGGGGTGGCCATGAATCTGACAGGGCCGGTCCAATATCTTGTCCAAATTGGATGGTCCATTTCTGTTTGCCTTAAATGGCTTCTTCTGTTGACCGGATTTGGGGCCGCTGAATCCGGCGTTAACCGCTGTGTCATGCGTTCTTTCGTTATCATTGCAGCGTTTGTATTTGCTGCGTCGTGGTTTGCCATTGCTGTCCCGGACTTCGGAACGGATCGCTGGCGCTGTTGCTTCTACGAGTGAGCCAGCTGTCTTCTCCCGCGCAAAAACGGGTCATCAGAGCGGTAAGGGCTGGCATGGATTTTGGTTTTTCTTGACCAAGGTGGCGAGCGAGCCACTCATCCCGGACGCTGTGCTTGAAGGCCGCAGGCTTCCACGTCCAGAAAGTCCACGATTTGGTTCTTTTTAACTAAGAACCTAGTTCAGAGCTTCCTGGCCGACTCTCCGGGTTGCTGGACAATGCGACTTAAGTCATCGGCATCTGGTGGCCGGACATATGTACCTTGGAAGTTGTCGAGGAAAGCCTTTTCCAAGTCCTGCCAGCTGCCAATAGAATTTTTAGGCAGACTGTTTAGCAAGTGCCGAGCTGGCCCTTTGAGTTTTAAAGGGAGGTATTTGATGGCGTGGAGGTCATCTCCACGAGCCATATGAATGTGGAGAATAAAGTCCTCGATCCACACCGCGGGGTCAGTAGTTCCATCGTATGATTCGATATTTACAAGTTTAAACCCTTCTGGGAATTCGTGATCCATTACTTCGTTAGTGAAGCAAAGAGGGTGTGTGGCGCCTCTATATCGGGCCGCGTCGTGATGTAGCTCTGATGGAGTCCATCTAGGGTGTTCGGCCTGTGCCTGACTAGGCTTGTCACATCCGAATAGATAGCTATCGACATGTGCCGAGGTACGTCCTCGCGATCCGTAGATTGATCTGGTATGCCCTGCTCTATTGTTCAGGTCCTGCCGGAGGTCATATGTGTGACTACGAGCTGTTTTATCTTTGCCTTTATAATGAGGTGGGGCGGGCTGGTGTTCGGCTTGAGTTGCCGCTTTATCCCGACCACGTGGTAGTCGGTCACCCTCGTTGCATGATGATGGTATGGGCTCCAACGCATCATCATCGAACTGAGGTAGCAATTTGCGCTTCGGGTAACTTTTGGCTGGGCGCTTAAGGCCGTATTCTTCGGCTATCAGGATGTCAGTCCATCTATCATTTAACAGGTCTTGATTAGCTTGAAGTTGCTGCTTCTTCTTTTTCAGGATTCTTGCAGTGGCTATTAGCTGGCGCTTGAAGCCCTCTTGCTCGAGAGGTTCTTCAGGCATGATGAAATCCTCATTGCCGAGGCTCACCTCATCCTCGGAGAGCGAAAGATAACTACCGTCTTTCGATTCTTCGTTGATGGCCTGTTCGTTGGGGCTAACTTGCCCATCTTCCCGTTCTTCTTGTTTAGGAGTTGCTTCAACGATGTCTTCATTATCATCGACGCCGTCAGGAGTATTATCTTCTCCTGTGCCGGTGTTGCCATCTTTTGCACGACGTGACTTAGAGCGGCGCCGCTGACGTGGGCGCTTAGGCTGTGTCCCAAGAGGTTTTTTCTTGACTGGATCTTCTTTATCGTTGTCGTTAGATTCTTTAGGCGTATCCACCATATATACGTCGTACGAAAATGTGGCCGTCCAGCGTCCGGTAAACGACAGGTTTGGACCATGCTCCTCGTCCGCATCGTCGTCCATACCGTCAATGTCTTCGGAACTGTAATCGAGCATGTCTATTAAGTTTTCGACAGTGGCTATAAAGTGGGTGGCGGGTTGGGAATGAAATTCCCTGTCATCAGCTTCGAGTTCAAACCGGATATAGTTCGGCTGTGAATCCCCCACTAAGGATATATTTTTTAATGAATTCAGCACATCCCCCAAGGGTGAGTGCCGGAAGATGTCCTCGACGCTGAATTCGGCGATTGATAACCGATCATGCTCGACATGCGCGGACGCACATAGTTCGGAACTTTTAACCGGAAACGAGCCCGAGGGTCCGGTGACACAGGCATTACCAGAGGTTAGGTCTGTGTGTGTCTCCAACGCCGTGGAGTCTGCGGCTTCCGTTGCAGGGATAAGCTTCCTGTCCTCGGATGGCGCGACCTGCTCCGGATCTAAGGCCAGAGCGGTTACAGGTGCAATTCCCTGGGTATGGCCCGATGACAGATCTAAGTCATGTTCATCGAGGTGACAAGGAGAGATTGCCGTGGTATCGAATCCATCAAAGATCAAGTCTCCGCGGATATCCGCGATGTAGTTCAAGCTCCCGAATTTGACTTGACGGCCAGGGGCGTAGCTGTTGATCTGCTCCAGATGGCCAAGCAAGTTGGCCTGCAGTGCAGAGCCGCCAAACACGAAGATCTGTCCAGGGAGGAAAACCTCCCTTTGGACAGCGTCGTTGTAGATGATTGAAGCAGCCATCAAACCTTTTGAGAACGGCACAGTGGAACTCTCAATGAAAGCACCAATGTCGGTGTCAAAACCGGCGGATCTCGGGTAGGTGGTCCTGAACTATGCGTCTAAGGTCGATGGTAACAGGAGGCAGGGGACACGGTGTTTACCCAGGTTCAGGCCTTCTCTATGGAGGTAATACCCTACTTCCTGCTTGATTGATCTTGATGAATATGAGTATTACAAGAGTTGATCGACCACGAGATCGAGATGGCTAAACCCTAAAAGCCTAGCTTGTATGACTATGGTAATGATTGTCCTCTCCAGACTAAGTCCTTCGGTTTATATAGACACCCGGAGGATATAGGGCTACACGGGGTCGGTTACAAAGAAAGGAATATTCTTATTTGATCGCCAAGCTTGCCTTCCACGCTTAGGAGGGTCCCATCCGAACACGGGTGCAGTCTTCGGTCTTTGTATCTTCACATCCCATCAGTCTGGCCCATGGCTAATAGGCCGGACGCCCGAGGACCCCTTAATCCATGGCTCCCTCAGCTGGGGCATTGGTTAAACCGAAGGACATGACGATGTACTTGTATTGTCCATAATGAGTAACAAAGGCCATTTTGGGAATGTCCCCGTTCTTGAGTTTGATTTGATGGTAGCCCAACCTCAAATCCATTTTGGATAAGACTAAGGATCCAGCGAGCTGGTCATACAGGTCGTTGATCCTGGGGAGCGGATACTTGTTCTTTATGGTGACCAAGTTGACGGGTCGATAATCTACAAGCATCCGATCCGTACCATCCTTCTTCTTGACGAAGACGAAGGGGAAATCCCATGGAGAAGAACTAGGACGGATGAAACCCCTTTTCAAGGACTCATCGAGTTGTTTCTTAATCTCAGCTAGTTCTAAGGGTGCCATTTTGTAGGGTCTTCTAGAGATTGGGACAGTTCCTAGAACAAGATCTATCACGAACTCTGCATCTCTGTCAGGTGGAACACCTGGAAGTTCTTCTGGAAAGACATGCAGAAAGTCGCGGACTACTGGTATATATTCAAGGTCTGGAAGAGGACTAGCATTAAAAGAGTAGAGTTGATGCTTGGACACTCGGGTCAAAACACTGACTGTCTTGCCCGATGGGTGAGTAAGTTGAATAGTTCTAGTGGCACAATCAATCTTAGCATAATAGGCTGACATCCAGTCCATACCTCAGATGATATTTATGTCCGAGGACTTGAGAGCTATTAAGGATGTAAGGAAGACAAGTCTATCGACAAGAATTTCATTCCCATGGCTTACCCTAGAAGTTTGCCATTTGGAACCCGGAGTTTGAATTACCATGGAAGTGGGCATGCCACAAAATGTGGTGTTGTGCAATCGAGCAAAGCTCTCAGATATGAATGAATGAGATGTCGCAGTATCAAAAAGAATAGATGCTGGATGGTAGTTAACAAGGAGCATACCAAGGACGACATTGGGATCATCATGAGCCTCCTCAGTTGAGACATAGTTGACATGGCCACGTGTAGTGGTGGCTGGTTTGGCATAGTACAACTTTCCCGCTGGTTTACCACGACCAACGGACTTCCCAGACTCGTTGGGGTTGTTGTTCTGGGGACACTCTTGAAGGTAGTGACCCGGCTCTCCGCACTTGAAGCATGTCACAGTGTTAGTTCGTGGGGCGGCATTGGCGGTTGACCCACCCCAGGCCTTGGGTGGTGCATACTGCTGGTTTGGGCGAGGCGCCTCATAGGATGGCCTCGAAGTGAATCTCGGTGGCAGAGCTATGTTTGGAACCCACACCCGACGCTTCTAAGAGCCAGAACAAGATGAAGAACCAAAATCACGGGAGTGCTTGCGTGCAGCTTCAAAGTCAGTCTGACCAGTTTCAGCACTGATGGCCTTGTTCACAAGCCTCTGGAAGGAGGTGCACTCGTGCAGACGGAGGTCACAGTGAAGCTCAGGGCTAAGTCCCTTTCGGAACCTCGCCTACTTCTTGGCGTCGGTGGACACTTCCTCAGGAGCATAGCGTGCTAGGTTTTCAAACTCACGACTGTAGGCATCCACGGTCAGTCTGCCTTGGGTGAAGTTGCAAAACTCCTCCCTCTTGTGATCCATAAGACCTTTCGGAATATGGTGCTCACAAAAAGCCTCGCTGAATTCTGTCCAAGTGCTAATCTGGCCAACTGGGCGCATAGCCTCATAATTTTCCCACCAAAGGCTAGCGAGGCTCTCAAGATGATAGGCAGCGTAAGTGACCTTATCAGCTTTGGCTACGTTGGTAGAACATAACTTATGGGTGATACTGCGAAGCCAGTCCTCCGTATCGAGGGGCTCGATGGAATGATGGAAGGTTGGTGGGTACAACTCGATAAAGTCATTGATAGACACCAAGTCATTCCTTTGGTGATGTGCAGTGTTCTGCTCAATGCGTTCCAGCAGTCGGTTGGTCTCGCGTTTATTCTTTTCTGCCTCCAACATGACTTCGGCCAAGGAAGGTGGATGGAATTCCCATCCCTAGCCCCACTGGCTTCACCCTGCTCCTGGACAGCAGGGGTGCTTCGGGTGTTGACCATCCTAGAAAAAAAACTATGGTTTAGACAAGGATGGCAAAACTCTAGCATAGGAGTGCAAAATGTAATGGATGACACGGAATGCAGAGATGTTCATCTGTACGACATAGTAATACAAAAACTGCCATATATATACCATTGGTCATACACGCCGTACATATTTTACTACAAGCCCAGGCTGAAGTACAACTACGGTGAAAGAACATTACATCTCATCAGAGGCATTCCAAGCTCCTATACATTATTTATCTATGCCTCCGGAATTCAGTACACACTAAGTCATATTCCACAAGACGCGCAGGACTGTGGAGGTACAACTATTACAATACTACTACTGCCATGATCTAGCTCAGTCGTCTCCGTCTCCGTAGTAATCTTCATAGAGATTACCGGCATAGGATGGAAGTGGAACATGCGGATCTGGAAACTCCCGGTCGCGTGGGGCCTGTGGACCATAAGGACATGGATGAGGCCTTGGTCCCACGAACGGTGGCAGACGACGCCCACATGGAGGTGTGATGCCTCCAACATTAGGATAGTCCATACGAGCTGGCAGACGAGTGTGTACAGGGTACAAATCCCGCATATCAAGATAACCAGTCTGCACGGCGGGTGCAAGCCATGTCAGAGTAGCCCAGTGGTCCGCTCGAGTGTTGTACAGCTCCATCCGGAGGGCACGGACCTCACGGTCCCTTTCCTCCAGCATCTCTGTGGTGGTCCGAAGGCGCGGCTCCTGATGAGTAGCGTTAGTGTAAAGACCAGTGTAATAACCCTCCTGACCAGTAAGTGCTGCTGGCAGATAACAGAACTCGGTGTTCTGAAGCGACGCATGCCCAGCTCCAATGATAGATATCATGGAGTAAGCGGCGTCCTAGACGGACATCTCCACGGTAACTCCGAGCCCGTAAGACCAGTGAAGGGGATCAGTAGATCCAGGGTAGGAAGGATATATCCTCACTGTGCATAGGTACCGACTCTGATTAAAATCTCGATACTGCTCTCCTATGGTATACTCTGGATACCATCGATAGTCTGTCTCTGTCATCACACGGACCAGCATGGCCGTGTGACCGGGCACATCAATGCACCGATTCAGACGTACCACCTGATGTGTGGTGCGGGAAGCCATCTGAAACACGAAATAATGCAAAGGAAATAGAATTTCTAGTAGAAATTGGACATCATAATGGCGGTAAATGCTCAAAAAGGATTTTGAGACATTTAGCAAAGGGTTGCATAATCACTCAACAACATCACATCAAGGTTCTGGGTCCAACTAACAACATACTAAAGTAGTAGAAACTAAACCAGGGCTTGGAACCAATATTCGTATAAGAGTCTATGGATTAGTAACACGTGAACCTGATAGAAAGATGAGATCCTAGTCCTTAACCCCCGTGGAAAAAATAGGCTGACTCAGATCAGAAAGACATGAGGTAAAGAAGTAAAAAGAGCCTTACGTTCCATCCCACATTCAATTCCACTACATATAACTAAAGAATTTCTAGACTCGACATCGACCAGTTTGACTTGATGAACCTACATGTAGTCCAACTCTGATGCCAACGCTGTCAGGACCCCGATCCTAAGTCACACCGATCTAGCATGTAACACATCATATCACTTTAAGGCCTCACTCACGGTATTCCCACGGGTGCCACCTTACCTGGCCTTGGTCCGTTTGCGCCTTTTGGCTCACGTATATGATATTGTCGCTACCATCCATAAGATAGAGAACCCGAGCCAGCATGACTTGTCGTAAACCCAAAGTGGCACTAACTTATAGGGACATGCATACATGACCCAGCAACGAACATGTCGGTCATCAGCGAGTGAATCCGGGATGTAGCAGCTAGGCTAACAGGACTCCAATAGACACCGCGTGACATTTCCTTGTAGGGACAGACACAGGAACGAAGAAGGACACATGCCGGCCAGCCTAAGTGTTCCGGAGCAGTAGCAAGCTACCATGGCTCAGTGGAAGCACTAGGAGACATTTCCCGGTAAGAGAGGCTACCAAGGATAAACAACTAGGTTGTCGGATCCCACACATACCAAGCATTTCAAATCATACACACAATATGCTCGATATGTGCAAATACAACATGGCATCACAACAAAACTCTACAACTCAAGTACTTTATTTAGAAGGCTCCGGAGAGCCATACATAACATGTTCATACAGGTAGGGGTCACACGACCCAACACTCAAGTCATACAAACATACAAGCACATGCGGAAGCGAACTTGTCTGACTACAGACAACTAGAAAGCAAGAAGGCTTGACGAAGCTTGACTATCTACAAGGACCTTCACGGCTCAGGATCACCACCTGGGTGGCAAGTCACTCGTCAACATCGAGATCTACATAGAATCCATCAGAGGGGACGGTGTTCTTTTTTTAACAGGGAGGGGGCGGTGTTCTCCTCTGCAACAGTTTATTAAGCAAACATGAGTACAAAGGTACTCAGCAAGACTTACATCAGATCCTACATACATGCACATCATCAACAAAGAGATAGTGGAGTTTATTACAGCAAGCCAACTTTGACTCTTGGCTAAACTATCCTATGAGACAGCAACTTGTAAATGTTTTGCGCACACGAGTCCGCTACTCACCACAACAATACACTACTGTGGATCCTCTTCCGTCATCCTACGAAAGGGCCATCCATGGCACTCACACTTGTCTTGAGGCTTTTAGTACTTTCCATTTACTTGTCTACGAACTGTATAGGCAACCATGTAGTCTTTTACCGCGGACTTCAAGCAAAAGCCGACGTGGGTGTAGACCACGAACTGACTAACCACACAAGTCTCTAGTCCAGGTTTATCGCCTAACCAGGTTCCATCCGCAGGGATTCCAGCCGAGGTTTCCACATACGGCCCTGAACGATGTGTGCAGGGTACCCGAGACACCAAACGGGCGCCCGCTACACCGTGCCACGTACCTACCGCATCACAGCCCACCCCAAGGGTCAGCAGCCTCCAGTAAACTACAAACACCAGAAACCACTTGCAACTCCTGGACAGAGGACAGGGGGTTAATAAGTCGAGCGGGGTCATATTTCAGGGCCCAATGCGTCGTAGTAGCTGATCTTAAATCACACATACAGATCTCAGTTCTTAGGAATGGTTCTAATGAAACAACCCACCATGTACTCCTACATGGCCTCTCATCGATACCATTACCAAAACATGTTCAACACTTCACTCTCATCACCGACACAACCATTTCACTCTAGCCCATCACCCAGATGAACCAGACACGACTCTAAGCATAGCAGGCATAGCATGGTAGGAAACACAGGCATGGCTCAATCAACTCCTACTCATGCTAGTGGGTTTCATCTAGTTACTGTGGCCATGACAGGTCATGCAGAGGAAATGGGTTCAACTACCGCAGCAAACAGTAGTTTGAAACGTTGTTGTCTTAAATGCAGTAAATGAGAGGAGGAGCGAGAAGATGGGATTGTATCAAAATGATCAATGGGGTTGCTTGCCTGGCAGAGTTTCCGAGGGGTATTGTCCTTCAGTTGGATACTCATGAATATCCTCAGGAGCAGAACCTACCACGGAGATCACACCGGTAACACAATCAATACATGGCTATATGCAACAATATGATGCATGGATATGACATGGCAAAATGAGTGTGTTGGGCTAATGCAACTACAAACATAGGAGTTTGAGTTATTTTGAACCAAAGGTTCAACTCGAAACTCAAATTATGAATTCATAATATGCATTATCATGTTTTGATCTAAACAGCAAGGTTAAGTTGTTTAATCATGCATGAAACCAGTACAGACGGATAGATTGGATTTTTCTGATCATTTTTCATATATAAATCTTTGCATGTGGAGTTACAAACTAATTTCTATGATTTTTGAAGTTTGTAACAATTTCTGGAATTTCCTGAATAAGAACAAATCGAGAAAAGGCCATTATTGCGCCAGCATTGCGTTAGCAGGTCAAGTGTGCGTTCCAGGTCAAACCTGACCAGTGGGTCCCATTTGTTAGTGGTTAATTAAACTAACTAAATTTAGTTAGCCCTAACCTAGGATAATTAGCAGGGCTGGACCCCACCTATCATAGACCCAGGGAAGGTCAAACCCCTAGTCAAACCGGGGCTAACCACCGGCGTTTATCCGCCGGTGGCAGCAGACGCGGTGCAGGTGCGCGGGCTTCGCTCTCCGGCGACCAAAAGGACGGCGGAGGACATCTGCGTGAAGCTGGGGACGAGCCACATCCAGTTGTGGTGATGGTTGGGCTCGGGGTGGCCGGGAACATCGCCAGCGACGACCTTGGCGGCTGCCGGTGCTCGGGTGAGCTCGGGGTCGTTCCTACGATTAGCGAGGTGGCGTGGGGTTAGCACCTATGTGCTCTACGTGGTGCGGTGAGCAAGGTGGACATGTCAGCCGGGCCGTTGCGTGGCCGGAGACACGTCGCCGGCGAGCACAGGCGGCGGCGGGTGTAACGCCCCGAGTCCGATGTGCCAGGTGTCTTCAAGTTATTCCCTGTTGTTTCCTTGTCATTGCTTGCGTGTCATGCATCCCTTATCGTGTCATCATGTGCATTGCATTTGCATACGTGTTCGTCTCATGCATCCAAGCATTTTCCCCGTTGTCCATTTTGCAATCCGGCGCTCCTATGTCACCCGGTGATCCTTTCTACCTCTTTTCGTGTGCGGGTGTTAAACGTTTTCGGATTGGACCGAGACTTGTCATGCGGCCTTGGTTTACTACCGGTAGACCGCCTGTCAAGTTTTGTGCCATTTGGACTTCGTTTGATACTCCCACGGTTAACCGAGGGACCGAAAAGGCCTCGTGTGTGTTGCAGCCCAACACCCCTCCAAAGTGGCCCAAAACCCACCTAAACCTCTTCCATCATCTAGAGCGTTCGATCACGATCACATGGCCGCAAACCGCACCTCTTTCGGTGTCACACCCTAGCAAGTTCATGCATTAGAGTGATTGCATCATGTTTAATTTTCCCAGAAAGATGAAATGGGGATAACAGAACCCCCAGCCTCCCTGGAACAACTAGGGTTTACTAAAAAACTTTTCAATGAACCTGAAATGCCCTTCTAAAAAGCCCACCCTTTTTGTTTTGGGTTAAAAACTTAGAAAAAAATGGTGCACATTTTTCTAGGACATCTTAAGGTCATTGGCTTAATCCATATAGTATTTGCATTTGGGCATTTAAATGCTATAAAATAATTTAAATGCTCAAATAATCATAAACTAAAATGTTTACTCTTGGATATATTCTAAGCAGTCGCCATGATTAATGTTATGATTTTTGGAAATGCCCTGACATTTTTAATAAAGCCCTAAAGTTACAGAAATAATAGAAAAATAGAAAACAGAAACAAATAAGAGAGGGAGAGAGTTACCTGGACCTACCTGCTATGCAGCCCACCTGGCCGGCCCAGCTGGCAGCCCAGCCAACTGGCCCAGCCCACCACCGCCTCCTCCCCTGTCGTCTTCCTCCTTTGCCAGGAGGATGTGCGCGTGCCCGACGCGCGCACCACCGTGCGCCATCTCCTGCTTGCCGCTTCGCCGCTGGACGGGCTGGACGACCTCCACGTCGCGCCCCCCCGACCCCTGGACACGTCCACTCTCCCCCTGCCTCTCTCCCTCGTTCCCCTCCGCCATGGCTAAAGCAGCCGCCGCTATCCTGCGGCCGTAGCCGTAGCCACCGTCTTCTCTGCACCACCCTACCATGTACACGAGCTCCGCCACCCTCCTCTCCGTCGAGCAGGCCGAGCCCCGAGCGCTTGCGTGCCCCGAAGGAACCGCATCTACCTCACCCGACTCCGCCACCGCCAGAGATCCCCCTTCGCCGTCACCGTCGCAGTAGGCCGTCCCCGACCTCGCCGCCAGCTCTGTCGCAACCGCTGTGAGCTTAGCTACCTCCCCACCCTCTCTGTTCCCTCTCTCAAGCCCCATAGCGACTGCACATAGCTCACCCGCACGCGCCGCCGCGGAGCTCGTCACCGGCGAGGCTCCAGCCACCCAACGGCCGCGCCACCTTGTCCACTAGCCCTACCGCACCCCCAGGAACTCAACGCACTAACCCACGCGCCTCTCCGTGCCCCCTAGCGATGAGTCCGAGCTCACCCGAGCTCCGGCCGCCGCCAAACTCGTCGCCGACGTCATCTCCGGCGACCCCGAGCCCAACCACTAGCACCAACCGCCGCGGCTCGTTCCCAGCTGCTCGTTGAACCCAACGGCGCCTCGAACGGTGCCCTGTAGATGAAACCCGCACCTGCACTGCCGCATTTGGCCTCGCCGGCGGCTAAACACCGGCGAGTTTGACCCTGTTTGACCCCGTGTGGGCCCAGGTTGACCTTCCCTGAGTCGCTGATGTGTGGGCCATGCCCCTATCTAATTAGAATTAGTTTAGTTAACACTAATTATTTTAGTTAACAGTTTGACTCACTGACATGTGGGCCTAGGGCCTAACTAACCTAGTTTAGTGCTAACGGAACACTAACTAACTCTGTTAGTTAGTTGAGACACTAATAGATGGGGCCGACCAGTCAGGTTTGACCTGGGCAGGCGCCTTTGACCCGCTGACGTCACAGTGACGCAGTTAATTATTTCTGGAAATATTTTTTATATAGGACATTCCAGAAAATAGCCAAAACATCTAAAAATCATAGAAAATCAACCATAGCTCCAAATCAAACAAATTATATATGAAAAATGATCATAAAAATTCAATCTTTCCATCTGTAATGGTTTCATGCATGAGAAAACACATTAACCTTGTTGTTTAGGTGAAACAAGCTAATACACTTATAATGCATAAGAACTTAAGCTTCCATTTGAATCTTTGATTCAAATGGACCCATTTCAACTTGTTTCACATTGCATTAGGCAGGACACCTCATATTGCCATGTCATAGCATGCATCTTATTGTTGCATATTGCCATGTGATGAATGTGTTCTGTGGTGTATTTCGTGGTAGGTTCCGCCTCCGAGGATATTTCCGAGTATCCAGCTGAAGGGCAGTACCCTACTACCACTCCATTAGGCAAGCAACGCCATTGATCATATCGATACAATCCCATGTTCTCGCCCCTGCTCTCACTTACTGCATTAAGACAACAACGTTTCAAACTGCTGTGTGCTACGGTAGTTAAACCCTTATCCTCTGCATGACCTGTCAATGCCACAGTAACTAGATGAAACCCACTAGCATGTGTAGGAGTTGATCGAGCCATGTATGTGTTTCCTACCTTGCTATGCCTGCTATGCTTAGAGTTGTGTCAGGTCTGGTTCATCTGGGTGATGGGCTAGAGTGAAATGATTATGTCGGTAATGCGAGGGATGTGTTGAACATGTTTTGGTAAAGGTATCGATGAGAGGAAATGTAGGAGTACATGGTGGGTTGTTTCATTGAGGCCGTCCATAAGAACTGAGTTCTGTATGCGTGATTTAAGATTCAGCTACTACCACACATTGGGCCCTGAAATATGACCTCGCACGACTTATTGACCCCTCTCGTCCTCTGTCCAGGAGTTGCAACTAGTTTCTGGTGTTTGTAGGTTATGTGTTGGCGGCCGTGCGTACCGCTGACCCTAGGGGTGGGCTATGATGCGGTAGATACACTGTGCCCGGGTATGCCGGGCGCCCGTTTGGCGTCTCGGGACCCTGTACACATCGTTTGGGGCCGTTGAGGACACCCTGGCTGGATTTCCTTGCGGATGGAACCCGAATAGGCGATAAACCTGGACTAGAGACTTGTGCGGTTAGTCAGGTCGTGGTCTACACCCACGTCGGCTTTCGCTTGAAGTCAGCCGAGCACATGTCGTGTGTAGACGCTAAGTGGTGGAAACATGTGTGACGAAGTACACCCCTGCAGGGTATAAAACTATTCGAATAGCCCCGTCCGCGGTAAAGGACTACTTGGTTGCCTAGACAGTTCATAGACAAGTTAATGGTTACTACTAAAAGACTCAAGATAAGTGTGAGTACCGAGGATGGCCCTCTCGTAGGATGACGAGGGAGGATCCCTGGTGGAGCATTGTGTTGGTGATTAGGGGACTCGTGTGCGAAAACTATTTTACTAGTGGTGTCTCGTAGGATAGCTTAGCCAAGAGTCAAAGCTGGCTTGCTGCAATAACTCCACCACCTTCTTGAGAATGAGCATGTATGGTAGGTTCTGTTGTAAGACTTGCTGAGTACCTATGTACTCATGTTTGCTTTAATTACTGTTTTCAGACGACAACACGGCCCCCTCCGATGGGTTTTATGTAGATCTCGACATTGATGAGTAACTTGCCACCCAGGTGGTGATCCTGGCCATGGAGGGCCCTATGTAGATAGACAGGCTTCGACAAGCCTTCTTTCTTTCTAGTGTCTGTACTCAGACTATTTGCTTCTGCATGTGCTTGTATGCTTATATGACTTGAGTGTTGGGTCAAGCGACCCCTACCTATATGAACATGTTATGTATGGCTCTCTGGAGCCTTTAAATAAAGTACTTGAGTTGTAGAGTTTTGTTGTGATGCCATGTTGTATTTGCACATATCGAGCATATTGTGTGTATGATTGAAATGCTTGGTATGTGTGGGATCCGACAATCTAGTTGTTTATCCGTGGCAGCCTCTCTTATGGGGAAATGTAGTCTAGTGCTCCTCGAGCCATAGTAGTCCGCTACATCCCGGTTCACCGGAGTCCTGCTAGCCCAGCACTACTGCTCAGGACACTTGACTGGCCGGCATGTGTTTCACTTCGTACCTATGTCTATCCCTTTGGGGAAATGTCACACGATGAAATCCGGAGTCCTGCCTAGCCTGCTACAGCCCGGGTTCCCCAGAGTCCTGTTAGCCCAGTGCTACAGCCCGGATTCACACGCTGTTGACCGACATGCTCATTGTGATTCATGTATGCCTGTCCCCATAGGTCTGTGCCACTTTGAGTTCACGACTAGCCATGTCGGCCGGGTTCTCTGTCATATGGATGCTAGCGATACTATCATATACGTGAGCCAAAAGGCGCAAACGGTCTCGGGCCATGGTAAGGTGACACCCGTGGGGATACCGTGCGTGAGGCCGCAATGTGATATGAGGTTTTACCGGCTAGATCGATGTGACTTGGAATCAGGGTCCTGACAGCGTTGGCATCAGAGCCGGACTGCATGTACGTTCCTTGAGCCAAACTGGTCGATGTCGAGTCTAGAAATGCTTTAGTTATATGTAGGGGAATTGATTGTGGGAGGGAACGTAAGGCTCTTTTTACTCCTTTACCTTATGCCCTCTGATCTGAGTCATTCTCTTCTCATTCTACGTGGGTTAAGGACTAGGCTCTCTTCTTTCTATCAGGTTCACGTGTTACTAATCCGTAGTAGCTTATAGGATTGTTGTTACAAGCCTCAGTACAGTTTCTACTACTTTTAGTATGTTGTCAGTTGAATCAGAACCTTGATATGATGTTGTTGAGTGGTATTGCAAACTGTTGTGGATGTCTCGAATCTTTTTCTGAGCATTTACAGCCGTTATGCTGTCCGATTTCCCCTAGAAAATTCTAATGCCTTTGCATTATTCTGTGCTTTCAGATGGCCACCCGTTCGCAGAACCAAGTGGTTCGTCTGACCCGGTGCCTCGATGTACCTGGTCACACGGCCATGTTGGTTCGAGTGATGGTCGAGTGAGGCTATCGGTGGTATCCGGAATATACCGTCGAGGAGCAGGTCCAAGACTTCAACCAGAGCCAATACCTTTGTACCGTCAGGATATATCCCTCTTATCCTGGAGCCACTGAGCCCCTTCACTGTTCCTATGTACTTGGGGTCACTATTGAGATGTCTGTGCAGGATGCAACTTACTCAATGACGACTATCATTCGAGCCAGGACTGCCTTGCTTCAGAACACCGATTTCCGCTACATGCGAGCCTCACTTCCTGGAGCACAGGGGTACTATCAGGCTTTGTTCTATGACTCTACACATGAGGAGTCACTACTCCGCACCACTGCCGAGATGCTCGAGGATAAGGACCGCGAAAATCAGGCCTTGCGTATGGAGCTTTTCAACTCTCGTGCTGATCACTGGGCCACTTTGACTCGGTTTGCACCTGTGGTACAGGCAGGATACATGGACCTGAGGGACCTGTACCCTGTGCGGTCTGGATTGCCAAATTGTATGGAGTGGCGTGATGTAGGAGGCATCACCCCTCCTCATGGTCCCCGTCTGCCACTGTCTGTGGGACCAAGGCGACATCCGAGTCCCTATGGTCCGCAGGCTCCACAGGACCGTCTGTTCCCAGATGATCATGTTCCACTTCCAGGCTTTGGTGGTGACTTTTATGAGGATTACTATGAAGCCGTCTGAGCTAGTAGTAGTTTCACTAGTATTGTAATAGCTATATTCTCCACAGTCCTGCGTGACGGTGGGATACGACTTGGTGTGTATCACGCTCCGGAGGTGTAGAAAAATAATGTATAGGAGCTTGGAATGCCTCCGATGAGATGTAATGTCTTTCACCGTAGTTGTACTCTAGCCTGGGCTTGTACTAAGCTATGTACGGTGTGTATGCCCAATGGTATATATATGGCAGTTTCTATATTACCATGTCGTGCAATCAACATCTTAGCATTCCATGTTATCCATTACATTTTGCACTTCCTTGACAAGTTTGTGGCATCCTTATCTAAACCGTTGTCTTGTTTTTTTCCTAGGATGGTCAACACCCGCAGCAACCCTGCTGCCCCGGAGCAGGGGGAAGCCAGTGTAGCTAGGGGTGAAAATCTGCCTCACCCGCCTTCTCTGGCCGAAGTTATGCTGGAGGCGGAAAGAAACAAGCGTGAGACTAACCGCTTGCTGGAGCGGATTGAGCAGAACACTGCACGCCATCAACGAAATGACTTGGTGTCAATCAATGACTTTATCAAGTTGTACCCACCAAAGTTTAATCATTTCGTCGAGCCCCTCGACGCGGATGACTGGCTTCGTAGCATCACCCACAAGCTACGTTCTGCCAACGTAGCCGAAGCTGATAAGGTTACCTATGCTGCCTATCACCTCGAAGGCCCTGCTAGCCTTTGGTGGGAAAACTTTGAGGCTATGAGCCCGGTCGGCCAAATCACTACTTGGGCTGAATTCAGTGAGGCTTTCTGTGAGCATCACATCCCGGAAGGTCTCATAGATCGTAAGAGGGAAGAGTTCTGCAATTTCATCCAAGGGAGACTGACTGTGGATGCATATAGTCATGAGTTTGGGAATCTGGCACGATATGCTCCTGAAGAGGTATCCACCGACGCTAAGAAGCAGGCAAGGTTTCGCAAGGGACTTAGCCCGAGCTTTGCGGCTATCTTCGTCTGCACGAGTGCACCTCCTTTCACAAGTTGGTCAATAAAGCCATCAGTGCTGAGACATGCCAGTGTGACTATGACGCTTCACGCAAGCACTCTCGTGATTTTGGTTCTTCATCCGGCTTTGGATCTCAGAAGCGCCCGGTGTGGATTCCAAGCACGGCACTGCCACCCAGGTTCATTCTGAGGCCATCCTTTGAGGCCCCTCGCCCCAACCAGTAGTTTGCACCGTCTAAGCCCTATGGTGGCCCTGCTGCTAATGCTGCTCCACGCCCCAATGTTGTGATATGTTTCAAGTGTGGAGAGCTGGGTCACTACAGTCGAGAGTGTGCCCAGAACAATAACCCCAATCAGTCTGGAAAGTCCGTTGGCCGTGGTAAGCCAGCAGGAAAGACATTCTACGCCAAGCCAGCCACCACTACACGTGGCCATGTCAACTATGTCTCAGATGAGGAGGTTCATGAGGATCCTAACGTCGTCCTTGGTACGCTCCTTGTTAATTGCCATCCAACATCTGTTCTTTTCAATACTGGAGCATCTCATTCATTCATATCTAAGAACTATGCTCGATTGCATAACATGACATTCTGTGACATGCCCACTACCATGGAAATTCTAACCCCTGGCTCTAGATGGCAAACCTCTAGACTAAACCATGGGAATGAAATTCTTGTCGATAGACTTGTCTTCCTTGCATCCTTAATAGCTCTCAAGTCCTCGGACATAAACATCATCTTGGGTATGGACTGGATGTCAGCTCATTATGCTAAGATTGATTGTGCCACTAGAGCCATTCAACTTACTCACCCATCAGGCAAGACAGTCAATGTCTTAACTCGAGTGGCCAAGCGCCAGCTTTATTTCCTAAATGCCAACCCCCTTCTAGATCTTGAAGATATTACGGTAGTCGAGACTTTCCGGATGTCTTTCCAGAAGAACTGCCAGGTGTTCCACCAGACAGGGATGTCGAGTTTGTGATAGACCTTGTTCCAGGAACTGTTCCAATTTCTAGAAGACCCTATAAGATGGCACCCTTAGAACTAGCCGAGCTTAAGAACCAACTCGATGAGTCCTTGAAAAAGGGTTTCATCTGTCCTAGTTCCTCCCCTTGGGCTTGCCCTGTCCTCTTCGTCAAGAAGAAGGATGGAACGGATCGGATGGTTGTAGATTACCGACCTGTCAACTTGGTCACTATCAAGAACAAGTATCCGCTTCCCAGGATCAATGATCTGTACGATCAGCTCGCTGGATCCTCAGTCTTTTCCAAGATGGATTTGAGGTTGGGCTACCATCAAATCAAAATCAGAAATGGGGACATTCCCCAAAACGACCTTTGTTACTCGTTATGGCCAATACGAGTACACCGTCATGTCCTTCGGTTTAACCAATGCCCCAGCCACCTTCTCTCGGTTAATGAACTCAGTCTTCATGGAGTATTTGGATAAATTCGTCGTGGTATACCTCGATGATGTACTCATCCACTCCAAGAGTGAGGAGGAACATGCCGAACATCTAAGGATGGTATTGACGAAACTTCAAGAGCATCGTCTTTATGCCAAATTCTCCAAGTGTGAATTTTGGTTGCCAGAAGTGACCTATCTAGGCCATGTAATCTCTCGTAAGGGTATTGCTGTCAATCCCGAGCGAGTTCAAGATGTCCTTGATTGGACTCCACCTAAAACGGTCAAGCAAGTTCGGAGCTTCCTTGGCCTAGCGAGCTATTGTCTCCGCTTCGTCGAGAATTTCTCCAAGGTTGATAAACCTCTAACTAAACTCCTCAAGAAAGATAAAAAGTTCGAGTGGACCCCACAGTGCGAATTCAGCTTTCAGGAACTGAAAAGACGCCTGACATCTGCTCCCGTACTGGTACCACCATATTTCTCCAAGGACTTTATTATCTATTGCGACGCCTCGCGATAAGGACTAGGTTGCATACTCATGCAAGATCATCAGGTAATTGCCTATGCTTCACGGCAATTACACCCCCATGAGGAAAACTATCCCACACATGATCTAGAGCTTGCAGCTGTAGTCCATGCACTCAAAACTTGGCGACATTACCTTCTCGGTAATGGTTGTGAGACCTTCACCGATCACCAAAGTTTGAAATATATCTTCACCCAGCCGGATTTGAATCTCAGGCAAAGATGTTGGGTCGAGTTGATCTCGGATTACGACATAGGAATAACTTACACCCCGGGCAAGGCCAATGTCATGGCAGATGCGCTAAGTCATAAATCTTATTGTAACAACCTAATGTTACAACAAAGTCAACCACTTCTCCACGAGGAATTTCGTAAGCTTAACCTTCACATAGTTCCTCGAGGATTCCTATCCATCCTGGTGGCGAAGCCTAACCTTACGGATCAAATCATAGCTGCCCAGAAGCATGATAAGGGAATATCTCCGATCAAGGAAAACATCGCTAGCGGAGTTGCTAAATGTTTTTCCAAGGATGAGCGAGGTGTATTCTTCTTCGAGAACCGCTTGGTGGTTCCCAAGAAACAACATCTACGTTAGTTGATTCTTAAGGAAGCTCATGAATCCCCTCTCACCATTCATCCCGGTAGTACTAAAATGTATGAAGACCTACGCCAGAGGTTTTGGTGGACTAGGATGAAGAGAGAAATTGCTCAATACATTGCTAGTTGGGATGTCTGTCATTGTGTTAAAGCAGAGCATCAACGGCATGCTGGCACCCTTCAACCTTTGGCTATTCCTGAGTGGAAATGGGATAAAATGAGTATGGATTTCATTACTGGGTTTCGCAGGACAAAGAGAGGGAATAATACCATCTTCGTCGTAATCGATCGTCTTTCCATGGTGGCCCACTTTCTACTTGTTCGTGAGAGTATCACCGCTAGCCAGCTAGCTAATTTATACATCTCCCGAATAGTGTCTCTTCATGGTGTCCCATTGGAAATTAACTCAGACCGTGGGAGTCTCTTCACCTCGCGATTTTGGGAAAGTTTCCAAAATGCTATGGGAACTCGTCTCTCTTTTAGCACCGCATTCCACCCCAAATCAAGTGGTCAAGTAGAGCGAGTCAGTCAAATTCTGGAGGATATGCTCCGAGCTTCTGTAATTTCATTCGGAATGGGTTGGGAGAAATGCATTCCATTCACAGAGTTCGCTTATAACAATAGTTATCAAGCTAGCTTGGGCAAACCTCCTTTCAAAGTTCTCTATGGACGAAAATGTCGAACGCCTCTTAACTGGTCAGAAACCGGGGAAAGAAAACTCTTTGGCCCGAATATGATTCAGGAAGTAGAAGAGCAGGTTCGCGTTATTCGTGAGAAATTGAAAACAGCCCAATCTCATCAAAAGAGCCAATATGATCGTAAACATAAGCTCATGACTTATGAAGTCGGCGAGAAGGCTTACCTTCGGGTTACTCCGTTAAAGGGAACCCATCGTTTCAGTATCAAAGGCAAATTGGCTCCTTGTTACATTGGACCCTTTCGCATTCTTGCCAAACAAGGAGAAGTTGCCTACGAATTGGAACTACCTCCGCATCTTTCCAGACTTTGTGATGTCTTCCATGTTTCTCAACTCAGGCGTTGCTTCGCGGATCCTATCCGTGGAGTGGACCACGAAACGCTTGATCTACAAGATAATCTTTCATATCGGGAATATCCCATCGTATCCTTGATCAAGCCGAGCGTACCACTCGACGCCATAACATCAAGTTTCTCAAGGTTCAATGGTCACACCATTCCGAAAAGGAAGCCACTTGGGAAAGGGAGGATCGTCTTTGACTCGAGTACCCCACCTTCTTCCTAACAGATTCTAAATCTTGGGACGAGATTCTTTTGAGTGGGGGTGAGTTTTCACACCCTAGCAAGTTCATGCATTAGAGTGATTGCATCATGTTTAATTTTCCCAGAAAGATGAAATGGGGATAACAGAACCCCCAGCCCCCCTGGAACAACTAGGGTTTACGAAAAAAACCTTTCAATGAACCTGAAATGCCCTTCTAAAAAGCCCACCCTTTTTGTTTTGGGTTAAAACCTTTGACAAAAATGGTGCACATTTTTCTAGGACATCTTAAGGTCATTGGCTTAATCCATATAGTATTTGCATTTGGGCATTTAAATGCTATAAAATATTTTGAATGCTCAAATAATCATAAACTAAAATGTTTACTGTTGGATATATTCTAAGTAGTAGCAATGATTAATGTTATGATTTTTTGGAAATGCCCTGGCATTTTTAATAAAGCCCTAAAGTTACAGAAATAATAGGAAAATAGAAAACAGAAACAAATAAGAGAGGGAGAGAGTTACCTGGACCTACCTGCTATGCAGCCCACATGGCCGACCTAGCTGGCAGCCCAGCCAACTGGCCCAGCCCACCACCGCCTCCTCCCCTGTCGTCTTCCTCCTTTGCCAGGAGGACGGGCGCGTGCCCGACGCGCGCGCACCGCCGTGCGCCACCTCCTGCTTGCCGCTTCGCCACTGGACGGGCTGGACGACCTCCACGTCGCGCCCCCGACCCCCTGGACACATCCACTCTCCCCCTGCCTCTCTCCCTTGTTCCCCTCCGCCATGGCCGAAGCAGCCGCCGCCGTCCCGCCGCCGTAGCCGTAGCCACCATCGTCTCTGCGCCGCCCTACCGTGTCCACGAGCTCCGCAACCCTTCTCTCCGTCGAGCAGGCTGAGCCCCGAGCGCTCGCGTGCCCCAAAGCCACCGCATGGACCTCGCCCGACTCCGCCACCACCGGAGATCCCCCTTCACCGTCACCGTCGCAGCAGGCCATCCCCGACATCGCCGTCAGCTCCGTTGCAACCGCCGTGAGCCTAGCTACCTCCCCACCCTCTCTGTTCCCTCTCTCGAGCCCCGTTGCAACTGCACGTAGCTCACCCGCACGCGTTGCCGTGGAGCTCGTCGCCGACGAGGCTCCGGCCACCCAACGGCCATGCAACCTTGTCCACTAGCCCTACCGCACCCCCAGGAACTCAACACACTAACCCACGCGCCTCTCCGTGCACCCTAGCGACGAGTCCGAGCTCACCCGAGCTCCGTCCACCGCCAAACTCGTTGCTGGCGTCATCTTCGACGACCCCGAGCCCAACCACTAGCACCAACCGCCGCGGCTCGTTCCCAGCTACCCGTAGAACCCAACAGCGCCTCGAACGGTGCCCTGTAGATGAAACCCGCACCTGCACCGCCGCATTTGGCCTCGCCGGCAGCTAAACGCCGGCGAGTTTGACCCTGTTTAACCCCGTGTGGGCCCAGGTTGACCTCCCCTGAGTCGCTGACGTGTGGGCCATGCCCCTATCTAATTAGAATTAGTTTAGTTAACACTAATTATTTTAGTTAAGAGTTTGACTCACTGACATGTGGGCCCAGGGCCTAACTAACCTAGTTTAGTGCTAACGAAACACTAACTAACTCTATTAGTTAGTTGAGACACTGACAGATGGGGCCCACCAGTCAAGTTTGACCTGAGCTAGCGCCTTTGACCTGCTGACGTCATAGTGACATAGTGCTGACGCAGTTAATTATTTTTGGAATTATTTTTTATATAGGAAATTCCAGAAAATAGCCAAAACTTCTAAAAATCATAGAAAATCAACCATAGTTCCAAATCAAACAAATTATATATGAAAAATGATCAGAAAAATTTAATCTTTCCATCTGTAATGGTTTCATGCATGACAAAACACTTTAACCTTTCTGTTTAGGTGAAACAAGCTAATACACTAATAAAGCATAAGAACTTAGGCTTCCATTTGAATCTTTGATTCGAATGGACCCATTTCAACTTGTTTCACATTGCATTAGGCAGGACACCTCATATTGCCATGTCATAGCATGCATTATATTGTTGCATATTGCCATGTGATGAATGTGTTCTGTGGTGTATTTCATGGTAGGTTCCGCCTCCGAGGATATTTCCGAGTATCCAGCTGAAGGGCAGTACCGTACTACCACTCCATCAGGCAAGCAGCCCCATTGATCATATGGATACAATCCCATGTTCTCACCCCTGCTCTCACTTACTACATTAAGACAACAATGTTTCAAACTGCTATGTGCTACGGTAGTTAAACTCTTATCCTCTGCATGACACGTCATTGCCACAGTAACTAGATGAAACCCACTAGCATGTGTAGGAGTTGATTGAGCCATGTATGTGTTTCCTACCTTGCTATGCTTAGAGTTGTGTCAGGTCTGGTTCATCTGGGTGATGGGCTAGAGTGAAATGATTATGTCGGTAATGTGAGGGATGTGTTGAACATGTTTTGGTAAAGGTATCGATGAGAGGCCATGTAGGAGTACATTGTGGGTTGTTTCATTGAGGCCGTCCATAAGAACTGAGTTCTGTATGCGTGATTTAAGATTCAGCTACTACCACACATTGGGCCCTGAAATATGACCCCGTCGACTTATTGACCCCTCTCGTCCTCTGTCTAGGAGTCGCAACTAGTTTCTGGTGTTTGTAGGCTATGTGTTGGCGGCCATGCGTAGCGCTGACCCTAGGGGTGGGCTATGATGCGGTATATACACTGTGGCCGGGTATGCCGGGTGCCCGTTTGGCGTCTCGGCACCCTGTACACATCGTTTGGGGCCGTTGAGGACACCCCGGCCGGATTTCCTTGCGGATGGAACCCGAATAGGCGATAAACCTGGACTAGAGACTTGTGCGGTTAGTCAGGTCGTGGTCTACACCCACGTCGGCTTTCGCTTGAAGTATGCCGAGCACATGTCGTGTGCAGACGCTAAGTGGTGGAAACATGTGTGACGAAGTACACCCCTGCAGGGTATAAAACTATTCGAATAGCCGCGTGCGTGGTAAAGGACTACTTGGTTGCCTATACAGTTCATAGACAAGTTAATGGTTACTACTAAAAGACTCAAGATAAGTGTGAGTACCGAGGATGGCCCTCTCGTAGGATGACGAGGGAGGATCCCCGGTGAAGTATTGTGTTGGTGATTAGTGGACTCGTGTGCGAAAACTATTTTACTAGTGGTGTCTCGTAGGATAGGTTAGCCAAGAGTCAAAGCTGGCTTGCTTCAACAACTCCACCACCTTCTTGAGAATGAGCATGTATAGTAGGTTCTGTTGTAAGACTTGCTGAGTACCTTTGTACTCATGTTTGCTTTAATTACTGTTTTCAGACGACAACACCGCCCCCTCCGATGGGTTTTATGTAGGTCTCGACGTCGGTGAGTAACTTGCCACCAAGGTGGTGATCCTGGCCATGGAGAGCCCTATGTAGATAGACAGGCTTCGACAAGCCTTCTTTCTTTCTAGTGTCTGTACTCAGACTATTTGCTTCCGCATGTGCTTGTATGCTTGTATGACTTGAGTGTCGGGTCATGTGACCCCTACCTGTATGAACATGTTATGTATGGCTCTATGGAGCCTATAAATAAAGTACTTGAGTTGTAGAGTTTTGTTGTGATGCCATGTTGTATTTGCATATATCGAGCATATTGTGTGTATGATTGAAATGCTTGGTATGTGTGGGATCCGACAATCTAGTTGTTTATCTTTGGCAGCCTCTCTTATGGGGAAATGTAGTCTAGTGCTCCTCGAGCCATAGTAGTCCGCTACAGCCCGGTTCACCGGAGTCCTGCTAGCCCAGCACTACTGCTCAGGACACTTGACTGGCCGGCATGTGTTCCACTTCGTTCCTATGTCTGTCCCTTCGGGGAAATGTCACGCGGTGACATCCGGAGTCCTGCCTAGCCTGCTACAGCCCGGGTTCCCCGGAGTCCTGTTAGCCCAATGCTACAGCCCGGATTCACACGCTGTTGACCGACATGCTCGATGTGATTCATGTATGCATGTCCCCATAGGTCTGTGCCGCTTTGGGTTCACGACTAGCCATGTCGTCCCGGGTTCTCTGTCATATGGATGCTAGCGACACTATCATATACGTGAGCCAAAAGGCGCAAACGGTCCCGGGCCATGGTAAGGCGACACCCGTGGGGATACCGTGCGTGAGGCCGCAATGTGATATGAGGTGTTACCGGCTAGACTGATGTAACTAGGAATCGGGGTCCTGACATTTGGACTCTCCTAGCTCCCTCTACCTATAAATATGTGATCCCCTCCGAATTCGCAGTGCAAACCCTACCCTAACTCTCCCTGCCGCCGCTGGACATTTCTTCCACCACGCCGGAGACATCCGTTTCGCCGCCCGCCGCCACATGTCGCTCCGCGACTAGCCGAGCCGCCGCGCCCACATCGCCGCGGCCCGCTCGGGCCCGCGTCCGGCCCTCCCGGCCCGCGACCGCGCCCCGCGCCCCGCCGTCTTCCTCCTCAGCACCGACTGCCGCTTCCGCCCTGCTCCGCCGCCTCGCCGCCTTCACCGACCCCCCGCGCCGGTGAGCTCCACCGGAGCCGCTCTACGCCGCCGCCTCGTTTCCGGCGCCGCCGCCCTGACACCGGTCCTCGCAGCCGTTCCCGTGGCGCCGCCGCCTCGCCGGGGCCTCGTTGGCGTCCCGTGCTCTGGCAACCGCGCCGGAGTTCGTCGCCGTGCGCCACCGCGCCTCGCCGGAGATGGCCCGCCCTCGCCGGAGCCCCTCGCCGGCCGGATCTGGTCGGGTGGACCAGATCCACCAGCTCGGCCATCCAAACGCCTCCCTCTTTCCCGCACGGCGCCGTCCCGTACCATGAGATCTCGTTGACTTTCTCTGGAGGTTGAATTTCGTCTAAGTCCCAGTACTTTTGTGCATTTTTCATCGCATCATAACTTCCTCATCGTAGCTCTGATTCGTGCGTGTAGCATATCAAAATGTTCGTCTCGACGAGTACATCATTTCATCTTATTGCGTCATTTTCATTTGAGCTCATCTTGATGCCCGAAATTTCATTGGAAGAGGGCTATGTGATGATTATGTCAGATCTGTTTCAGCAAATGGCCTTTTGTCATTTTGCCATGATTAATGTGTGCATGCTATGACCCTGAGCTCTACATGTGTTTAGTTATATGCCATGCCATCTCTACAGGGGTGTATGCCATGTATTTTTGTGATCTTTGTGGTGACTAGCACAAGCATGCTAAGTAGCTTACTCAATGATGCTGATTTCAGGGACTTAGAAGTTCACTAAGTCCTTGTCCTGTTATTATCTTTATGCCATATGTTCATGTTGTTCCCTATTGATTGTGCCTCTTTTGAGGATGATCAGTAAGGATGTTTTGTTAATATTATTGTGCTATATCCATCCATGTCTTTGTTTTAAATCATTCAACCGGCGCAATATATCTTTTAAATCATTCAACGGTGTTTCTTTTGAGTGATCCCTAACCCGCAGGTCTTTTCCCAGGATCTTACCTGACTCTTCTAATTTTTCTGGAGCTATCCTGAAATTCATTTCAAAGTTTGACATAAGAATGAGTTATCATCAGTCAAACGCTTTTCTCCAAGATCTTACAACTCTGTTCATTGTTGGCTCAACTGAAGACTTTTCATTCTCCCGGAGTATCTCAACAATTCATGGTGGTGTTTCTCATCGTCATTCTCGGATTTTGAAGACCGAAGAAGAGTTCCTCTTTAATCTTGCTCCATTCTCTTCAAGATTCGTGATTCTATCTTGTTGCCATCCTCTCATAATTATTTTCGATTGTGGGAATTCTTTTCACCTATCCGGAGCAATTCAAGAGTCTTATCAATTTGATTATCCGGAGTCCATCAATTCATGTTTATTTCATTCTCAGCTTTAAGTTATCATTCTCCAATCTTACCGGTGCATCGTTCAAGTGATCTCTAATTAGTCGTGATCCCTTCGTTCTCATGTATCAAATTTCCTCAAGAATCCTGATTCGTTCTCTAATTCTTCCCGGAGTTCCAACCTTTTTCAATTACATCACCACGGAGATTCATCTAAATCATTGCAAGGCTTCAACCTTATTCTTTTCATCCTCCATTTCGTTTGATCATTCTTTTATTACCGGAGTTCCTCATGGTGGTTCGTCAAGGATTCTTTTCATTCTTCAATTGTTCTTCAAGATATCTCTCGAAGCTATGATCCACCAAGATACACTTCAATTTTTCTTCTTCTCGCAATCCGGAGTGCATTCTTTCTTCTGTATCATTGGAGGTGGTATTATGTCATTCTTGATAATTTGAGTTCATGTTTCATGATTCACATGTTGTTAAGAATGAGGTATTTTAAATCCATCAATCTCTTCTTTGGAGTTATCTTGGGTTATATTTCACCTAAAGCCTTCCCTAAGGATTGTTGCTATCTATGACGCTCATAAATAACCCAAGTTCTTCATTACCCTCCCGGTGAAATAGCTTCTCGTCTCCTTGTAATATCAATCCAATCAAATCTCTTTCGTGAGTGGCAAGTTGTCACCTCATAATTTTGAGATGTCCTCTATAAGTCCATATCAAGCTAATCATTTTCGTTGTTTGTTTCCAACAACTCCGTTTGACCCTTCTCCTAAAGATGCCTTTCCAAGCTCTTCTGTGGTAGAAGATGTCATTTTCTTCTCAACTCTTTCCTTTCCAACGATGCAACTTCTATTCTTTTGTTCCGGAGGCATTGCATTATTGTTTTCGTCAAGTATAATCCCATCTCCTCAAGATCTTGTTATATTCCTTCCATTTACAGTCTAAGTGCTGTCCAAATTATATCAGTCTTATTCCTTCACTATCTTATTTAACCGGAGTGTTGTGTCTATTATTCCTCTTCTAGCCGGAGTCTCATCCAAGTGCTTCCATATTGCAAAGCTCATATTCTTTACCTTACATTCTCAACCGAAGTGTTTCCGTATTTGATCTTTATCACTCCTTGTACATCTCGTGTCAACCGAGGTGCTTGCTTCTATTTATTGTCCATTGTAACACTTTTTCTTGTGTCTTTCAACCTACAAGGTTCTCGTATGTTCCTTGTTCCTCTTTTCTAACGAAGTGTTTTCAACTTCGTTCTTCTCCATGGCATTCTTTCTTTCAATTTGTTCAACATCTCAAGGTTCTTTGGTTTCACTCGTTTGTCAAAGAAGTAACTTAGTTTTACCTCTTCTCTTTCTCTTCCGTTTTCCCTCCGATGCCATTCTAGATCTCGGGACGAGATCCTCTCGTAGTGGTGGAGTGTTGTAACGCCCCGAGTTCGATGTGCCAAGTGTCTTCCAGTTATTCGCTGTTGTTGCCTTGTCATTGCTTGCGTGTCATGCATCTCTTATCATGTCATCATGTGCATTGCATTTGCATACGTGTTCGTCTCATGAATCCGAGCATTTTCCCCGTTGTCCGTTTTGCAATTCGGCGCTCCTATGTCACCCAGTGGTCCTTTCTACCTCTTTTCATGTGCGGGAGTTAAACGTTTTCGGATTGGACTGAGGCTTGTCATGCGGCCTTGGTTTACTACTAGTAGACTTCATGCCAAGTTTCGTGCCATTTGGACTTCGTTTGATACTCCAACGGTTAACCGAGGGACCGAAAAGGCCTCGTGTGTGTTGCAGCCCAACACCCCTCCAAAGTGGCCCAAAACCCACCTAAACCTCTTCCATCATCTATAGCGTTCGATCACGATCGCGTGGCCGCAAACCGCACCTCTTTTGGACTCTCCTAGCTCCCTCTACCTATAAATATGTGATACCCTTCGAAATCTGTGGTGCAAACCCTACCCTAACTCTCCCCGCCGCCGCTGGACATTTCTTCCACCGTGCCAAACACGTCTGTTTCGCTGTCCGCCGCCACGTGTCGCTCCGCGACTGGCCGAGCCGCCGCGCCGGCGCGCCCACATCGCCGCGGCCCGCTCGGGCCTGCGTCCGGCCCTCCTGGCCCGCGACCGCGCCCCACGCCCCGCCGTCTTCCTCCTAAGCACCGGCCGCTGCCTCCGCCCTGCTCCGCCGCCTCGCCGCCTTCACGGACCCCCCGCACCGGCGAGCTCCGCCGGAGCCGCTCCGCGCCGCCGCCTCGTTTCCGGCGCCGCCGCCCTGACACCGGTCCTCGCCGCCGTTCCTGTGGCGCCGCCGCCTCGCCGGGGCCTTGTTGCCATCCCGTGCTCTGGCAGCCGCGTCAGAGTTCGTCGCTGTGCGTGACCGCACCTCGCCAGAGATGGCCCGCCCTCGCCGGAGCCCCTCGCCAGCCGGATCTGGTCGGTTGGACCAGATCCACCAGCTCGGCCATCCAAACGCCTCCCTCTTTCCCGCACGGCGCCGTCCCGTACCATGAGATCTCGTTGACTTTCTCTGGAGGTTGAATTTCGTCTAAGTCCCAGTACTTTTGTGCATTTTTCATCGCATCATAACTTCCTCATCGTAGCTCTGATTCGTGCGTGTAGCATATCAAAATGTTCGTCTCGACGAGTACATCATTTCATCTTATTGCGTCATTTTCATTTGAGCTCATCTTGATGCCCGAAATGTCATTGGAAGAGGGCTATGTGATGATTATGTCAGATCTGTTTCAGCAAATGGCCTTTTGTCATTTTTGCCATGATTAATGTGTGCATGCTATGACCCTGAGCTCTACATGTGTTTTGTTATATGCCATTCCATCTCTACAGGGGTGTATGCCATGTATTTTTGTGATCTTTGTGGTGACTAGCACAAGCATGCTAAGTAGCTTACTCAATGATGCTGATTTCATGGACTTAGAAGTTCACTAAGTCCTTGTCCTGTTATTATCTTTATGCCTTATATTCATGCTGTTTCCTATTGATTGTGCCTCTTTTGAGGATGATCAGTAAGGATGTTTTGTTAATATTGTTGTGCTATATCCATCCATGTATTTGTTTGCATTTATGTAGCAACCTAGATTGAGTCAATCGAGCTCTACTTTTGCTATAAAATGTTCCTGGCAGATTGTTAACATGTTTAGCGATTTTGCCGAGGTTGTTTCTATTGATCCGTGCATGCTATGATGTTGTTCTTGCCATGTCTAGCTTCTATGTCATGTCTTCTTCATGGGTGTATGCCTAGTTTGTCATGCCATGCTCTGTAGTGAGTGCATCGAGCTCGTAAACATGCCTACTTGTTAATTTGTTTGAATGCTCCAGTTTTTCGCTAAGTCTGAATCTGTTTATGTTTTTGCTATGTTCACATGCTTGCAATTGTATTTTCTAATCCCTTTTGGCTCAAGGTCACTAAGGGACTTTTGTTATATGCTTAGAGTAGCTTCATGCCATGTCTTGCTTTGCCATGATATGTTCCTGTAGTATGTAGTTTTCATGCTCTAAAGATTGCTTCCTGATGATAAATTCCTGACATGCCGTTAATTTCACTATGTCTGAAACCTGTTATCATTTGCACTTTTGCCATGCTTGTTTGAACCTGTTAATGGATGAATTGGCTATAGCTCAGTGTTCATCTTTTGTCAAGCATCATGAGTGGATCCCTGCCATGTATTTTTTTGCCATGTTTGAGTAATGTAGCATATTTATCTTGATGGATTTAGAAGGCTACCTGCTGTTTATCGCAGACAGGTGCCATATTTGTTTTGCTTGCCATTTCCAAACTGTGCATCCGATTCTGGTGATCTTTATATCGATTTCAACCAAAATCAACTCACATTTCTAGTGGCACTCTTAGTTTTCCAAGTTTAGGCCATGTTCAATCATTCCTTTCCAAATCATGCATATGCATCACATACCGCATCTCGCATATCATGCCATGTTCATGTGTTGGTTGTTTACTATGTTGTGTGTGCTTCTTTTCGGTGTTGCTTCTTCGGGTTGGATCCGATAACGTCGCGTTTGTGAGGACCCGTTCGTCTACGTCTGTTTTTCTTCTTCATGGACTCGTTCTTCTTCCTTGTGGGATTTCAGGCAAGATGACCATACCCTCGAAATCACTTCTATCTTTGCTTGGTTGTTGCTCGCTCTTTTGCTATGCCTATGCTGCGATACCTACCACTTGCTTATCATGCCTCCCATATTGTTAAGCCAAGACTCTAACCCACCTTGTCCTAGCAAACCGTTGTTTGGCTATGTTACCGCTTTGCTCAGCCCCTCTTATAGCGTTGTTAGTTGCAGGTGAAGATTGGAGTTTGTTCCATGTTCAAACATGGATATTTTGTTGGGATATCACAATATCTCTTATTTAAATTAATGCATCTATACACTTGGTAAAGGGTGGAAGGCTCGGCTTTATGCCTGGTGTTTTGTTCCACTCTTGTCGCCCTAGTTTCCGTCATATAGGTGTTATGTTCCCGGATTTTGCATTCCTTACACGGTTGGGTTATAATGGGAACCCCTTGACAGTTCGCCTTGAATAAAACTCCTCCAGCAAGGCCCAACATTGGTTTTACCATTCGCCACCTAGCCTTTTCTTTCCCTTGGGTCGGCCAGCCCAAGGGTCATCTTATTTTAACCCCCCCGGGCCAGTGCTTCTCTAAGTGTTGGTCCAACCCAGATCACCATGCGGGGCCGTCCCTGGGGAACTTGGGTTATGTTGGCTCCCGTACGCTTAGCTTATCCGGTGTCCCCTGAGAACAAGAAATGTGCAGCTCCTATCGTGATTTGTCGGCACAGCGGGTGGTCTTGCTGGATTTGTTTTACCATTGTAGAGGATGTCTTGTAACCGGGATGCCGGGTCTGATCGGATTGTCTTGGGAGAAGGAATATCCTTCGTTGACCGTGAGAGCTTGTGATGGGCTAAGTTGGGACACCCCTGCAGGGTTTTGAACTTTTGAAAGCCATGCCCTGGGTTATGGGCAGATGGGAACTTGTTAATGTCCGGTTGTAGAAAACCTGAAGTTGACCTTAATTAAAATACATCAACCGCGTGTGTAGCCGTGATGGTCTCTTCTCGGCGGAGTCCGGGAAGTGAACACGGTGTTGGAGTAATGCTTGACGTAGGTTGTTCTAGGATCACTTCTTGATCATAGTTGTTCGACCGTGCTTTTTCCTTCTCTTCTCGCTCTCATTTGTGTATGTTAGCCACCATATATGCTAGTCGCTTGCTGCAGCTCCACCTCATACCTTTACCTAACCCATAAGCTTAAATAGTCTTGATCGCGAGGGTGTGAGATTGCTGAGTCCCCATGAGTCACACATACTTCCAAAACCAGTTTGCAGGTGCCGATGATACCGTGCAGGTGACGCAACCAAGCTCAAGGAGGGGCTCAATGAAGATCTTGTCCTTTATGTGCTTTCATTCTAGTTGATCAGTAGTGGTGCCCAGTTGGGGTCGATCGGGGATCTGTGTAGCATTTGGGGTAGCCTTCTTTTATTTTGGTTTCGTAGTCGGACCTTGTGTGTATCTGGATGATGTAATGATTTATTCATGTATTGTGTGAAGTGGCGATTGTAAGCCAACTATGTATCTCTTTCCCTTATGTATTACATGGGTTGTGTGAAGATTACCTCACTTGCGACATTGCTTGCAATGCGGTTATGCCTCTAAGTCGTGCTTCGACATGTGGGAGATATAGCCGCATCGAGGGCGTTACAGCGGGTGCGGGTGTGCTCGATGCAGTTGCTACGGTGGATGGCAGCGAGAATGAAGAGGGGGAGGAGAGGCAGAAGCTCACAGCAGTCACGGCGAGCTAGTTAGCGGGGTCGGGGACGAGCTGGAGTGAGCGGGAAGGCAAAGTGGATCTCCGGCGACGGCGAGGCGAAGCGAGGTTGGTGCGGTGGCTCTGGGGCGAACAAGCGCTCAGGGCTCAATCTGCTCGACGAAGCGGACGATGGTCGAGCTTCTGGACACAGCGGGGCGATGAGGATTCGACGGTGGCTGCGACTTCACGACGGTGCGAGCGCGGCTGCATTGGCCATGGTGTCCAGGGAGCGGGGGAGAGGAGCAGGGTGGGAAGTGAGGTGTCGGTGAGGTCGGGGCAGCACCGAGAAGGCGCTTCAAGGCGTCGTCGTGGTGTCCAGGCGACGCAGGCGAGCAGAGAGCTGCGTGGCGAGCTCGAGGGCGCATGCGCATCTCCCTACCTGCCTGGCGAGAGGAAGCATGTGATTAGCACGGGCCAGCACAGTGCTGGGCCGGTCAGTGGGCTGCCAGGTGGGCTGCGCTAGGTAAAGTCCTTTCTCTCTCTGCCTTTTCTATTTGTTTCAGTTTTCTCTATTCTGCAAATGTTTTCGCTTTTTTAAAATGCCAGAGCATTCTCAAAATTCCAGAAAATATTTGTGGGCACTGTTTGGATTATTTCCAACAGCCCTCATTTAAATTCATGATTATTTGGTCATTTAGAATTATTTATAGCATTTAAATGCCCAAATGCAAATTATTTTAGGTTCATTGAAAATTATTTTAGTAAACCCTAGTTGAGTTAAGTGGTTCAGGGGGTTTATGCCATCCCCATTTCAAGTTTCAGGAGAAATTAAACATGATGCATCACCTTAATGCAAGCACTGACTAGGGTTGTGACAATGGGGCCTCCACTAGGCATTGGCATAGTCGCTGATTGACCGTGTCGTCCGCCAGCGCGTAGCATGGGGCTTCCACTTGGGTGTGGATGGGAGCCCCCGTGAGGCTCAAGGGCAGTGCTCAAGAGACTCCAGGGCATGTACAACCCCACTCATTATTATGTGAGAGTGTCACAGGCGGAGAATGGAAGGGTGCAAGGCAGACGCGGAGATTGGAAGGGTGCAAGGCGGCCACCTTCCTGCCCGGCGGTAACCCCACCCTTGGCCTTCGGATCGCTCGTCGGCAAATCCAAGGTGCTGCGGCCCTGGGAGGGGTCGCCGACCTAGCGAGCGCCAGCAGTAAGCGTGATGCACCTTTTTGCTGGCCACCGGCCTCCTAACTGGCTCGCGGGGCAGGCTTCAGACTCCTCACCAGCCTTTGGATCTCTGGGCCCCCGACGTCGAGCGGTTGTGGCACAGAAGACCCCGGACCATCATGAATCGCCTGTTGGATTTCAGGTTCCGCACACCCTTGAGAGGCTCAAACTCTGGGGTGCGTGCAAAGGACTCAACCTCCCCAGTTTGTCTACTCGCCAATCTCATAGCCTAGCTCGACGAATTGAAAGGAAAAGGGGACACGACAGTTTACCCAGGTTCGGGCCACCTTGCAGTGTAAAACCCTACTCCTGCTTTATGGTGGATTGGCCTCGAGGGGCTGCGAATGAACCTAAACCGCTAACGCCAAAGAAGAGGTTTAGCCGTCCTCGCGATGCTCGAGCAGGATAGCAGGTGACACGTCCTTGATAGGCACGACCTCTGCCTGGCTTCCCGCTACCCCTATACGACCTTCGCCTATGCCTATCGCCCGGAAGGCGCCCTCGCCATACAATTTGAGTACGAGGCGCCTCCACATTGTTCTTCAAGGTCTTCGACGAGGAGAGCCGATGGCTGGAGTGCTGCCTCGGGGGAAGTAGCCCGTGTGGCGTGGCCGCGGGTGTCGAGCCCGCCTCCGGGCTTGCTGGTGGCTCCTCTGGTAGCAACGACGACTCCTAGGATTCTAGTGACTCTCCCAAGCCCAGCGATACTCTGGAGTCCAGCAATGATGGCTATGTGCCGCCGAGCTCTCGCTGTGCCAGGAGCGTGTTAGCGGCGTCCGCTCGGCGTCGCCGGTGATACCCAGCGGCAGGGTCCTTTGAGTTTTTCTACTTTTGTTTCCCTGCGCGGAATGTGACAAGCCCCATGGGGAATGTAAAAAACTATAAAGCTTTTGTTTTAACGCTATCCTCCTTAGCATTGCGTTGAAATTGTGTATCCCACTCCGGCACGGTTCCCCATTTTCTCTCTTGTGGTAGCTTAGTGCTCTACGTCGACAGGAACCAGTCCCCAGGCAGGCTTTAGTCGTCGTTGGTATGCCAGGTCGCGATGCTGTGGTCAAGGCTAGGAGGTGGGCTCGAACCCCGCGGCCGCGCCACGCGGGTTGCTTCCCCTCGGGCAGCACTCCAGCCGTCGGCCTTCCTCGTCGAATACCTTGAAGAACAATATGGAGGCGCCATCATACTCAAAGTGGATGGCAAGGGCCCCTTCTGGGCGACAGGCACGAGAAAACTCACTCCATCTGCGGGTCATGAAGATGCCGCCCGGGGGGACGACCTCGACCTCTGTCCCCATGGCCATGCTACAACACTTGGCGTGCTGCAGCCATAGCTCGAGCGACATCGGATTTCGGTTTCCGCAGACCCTTGAGAGGTTCGAACTCTAGGGCGTGTGCGAAGAACTCAACCTCCCCATTCTACCTACTCGCTAATCTCACAGCCTAGCTTGACAAACTCAAAGGAAAAGTGGACACGGCAGTTTGCCCGGGTTTGGGCCACCTTGCGGTGTAAGACCCTACTCCTGCTTTGTGGTGGATTGGCATCGAGGGGTGGAGGATGAACTAGTAAATTGGGAGAACAACCTCAGGAGGAGGAGTGTTCTTGAGCTCAAGTGAGCTGGTCAGGACGGAATTGATCTGATTCCCTCTACGGTGGTGGCTAGGCCCTATTTATAGTGGCCTTGATCCTCTTCCCAAATCAAGGCGGGAAGGGATCCCACAATGGCCAAATTTGAAGGGGAACAACTAGTACAAGCTATCCTGACAAAAGTCGTCTTCGCCTGTAAAAGCCTCTGGTCATAACGCTGTGGTGGGCTCAACGATGACCTCCGTCCTGCTGTCCTGGCGGTCTTGGTCTTGTTGCACGGGAATGGAAACGTTTGGCTGATTCCTCGGGACACCGCGTCTGCGCTTGCCTCATTAGCACGAAAGAGGAAAGTGGTACACTCTGCCCGCTGGCGCCTTCCTGGCCTTGGTCATCATGGCTCACGTCATCCGAACCTCACAAGGTGAGGCTTGCATAGAAATCTCCGCTCCATGGGAGCCAGCCTAAGGTGGCCGCTCCTTGTGGAGGTCTTGGTGTTGTCCGCCTCGCGAGTCTTCATCCCTCGCGAGGGTCTTGGGTTATTGATGACGAAGCTGGGTCATACTAGGCCGATGGCGAGCCACGCTGTGGGTCGCAGGCAGGAAAGTCTGGGTACCCCAATTCCCAGAATGTCGACAGTAGCCCCCGGGTCCAAAGCGCGCTCGGGCTTGGCTTCGAGGCGAAGCCAAAGGGAAAGTGCGAAGCGCCGCGGGCCCCAAGCACCTGTGGCCTTGGTTGACACGTGGCGCTTAACGGGACATGGGCGCCCCCACTTCTCCACGCAGCCTTGATATCCGCCAGGCCCGGCGGCTGCCCGTTGCTTCCACAGCTCCGGCTTCATTTCTTGCCGTGCTCGCCCTTGAGTCCTCCACCTTCATGAGAATACATGTCTCTTGTCCCAGATTCGACGCCGGCGCCACCCTCTCTTGCTGCCTTGGCCCCGCGGTCAAAGAAGAAGGGGAAATCCTACGCTCCGGCCGAATCCCAGCCGGTCTTGGTGCCTGCTCTTGAGAGGTCGTCGTTGGTCAATCATGAAGTGTTGGCCAAGGTCCGTCCAGCCATTGTCGTCGATTCCAATGAGTGTAAGGTGACGGTGGCTTGGCCCGCTTCCTGGGCCAGGATCGACATGGAAGCCACCGTGATCCCCATCCATCTTCACGCCCTCTTAGCTGGCCTGATCCCCCCTTTCTCCGATTTCTTCAATGACATACTCTCGCATTACCAAGTCTAGGCATTGCATCTGGATCCCGAGTCCATCATCCTCCTCTCCGTGTTTGCTTTCCTTTGTGAGGCCATTGTGGGCATAGCCCCTTCCGTAGCCCTATTTCGCCATTTCTTCTCACTTCATCTAGTCAACGCCCGCCAGCATCCGGGTGCGTGGCCTTCCAGGACGTAGCGGCGATGGTTGGCTTGGCCATCAACTTCAAGCTCTCACCAGATGTAAGGGGGTTCCGGAAGCTGTGGGTGTATGTGGACACCAACGTGCTCAACCCCTTGCTTCTGCTTTTGCAGGTGCCAATCGTTCCCAGCTTCG
Organism: Triticum urartu; assembly: GCF_003073215.2. NCBI lineage: Eukaryota > Viridiplantae > Streptophyta > Magnoliopsida > Poales > Poaceae > Triticum > Triticum urartu. The sequence continues at coordinate 340,846,141 of NC_053027.1, read as the reverse complement.
GCTGGGGGCACGTGAAGCTCGTCGACCATTGGCTTGCACATGTCTGGTCCCGGCTGACCAGGTTGAAGAAGCTCAGGGTGACGGTGCCAATGGTGGTGAAGGAGTTCATTCGGTGGCGCATCGCTCTGCTTCAACGCCATTCTCGCCAAATGTGGGCCTTCACCGGCAGCGAGGACCCCATGAGGCTCCAGGTGCATGCGCTTCCTTCCAAGACGCCGCACACAATGCTCGAGCTTCTGACGGGCAACCCAGCGCCAGCCTTGCTTCCGGAGGAGGGCTGCCTCCTGTACTAATGCTTGATTAAGGAGGACTTCGTGAGGCAGATGCCCTTTTTGATGAGTGGGGGCTACGCCCGTTAGGCCTTGAAGGACCTCGCGAGAACCCCATCTTTGTGTCTCCCTTGCTTGTTGACCCCATGGCGCACGCCCCGGATGTGGATGGAGGGGGGCGACCACAACAGGGTTCCACTGGGACGATTGCTAGGGAGCGGGTGTCGCCAGGTGCTCTAGAGGCAGCCGCTCCTAAGGTTCTGGCGAGGGCCCCTAAAGGGGCCGTTGGAGGTCTGGCACGGCCAACACTCCCAAGGCGACTGCCACTAAAGCTCGAGTGATGGCTGATGGGCAGGCGCAGACTCATGCTCCTGAGGCTGCTGCCTAAGAAGCCCCACCGAGTGCCCCATGTGCTGATAGTCATGCCACGAGCCTCGGCCAGCTTCGTTTGAACCTCGAAGGACTCAGCAAGAGGAAAGGGCGTCCAAGCTGAAGTGGTGACACCTACCGGCCGCTGAAGCAGAGGAAGTACATAGCTGTAGACGAGTAACTACCTTATCTTTATGATCTTTTGCTTGTCGCATCCTTCCCTCACAATGGCTCCTTAGGGTCCCTCCGGCTGTGGCGGCGAGGCCACCCGAGAAGCGACCCCCATAAGTCCTTGGATCGCTCTTGACGTCAAGCCCTCCACAACAGACTCCCGTGCAAGGCACGGGGCCGGTCCAAGAGGCAGGCGTGCCGGTGAAGGGACGTGAGCCTATGTTTCCAGCATGCTTCCTTCGCGGCCCGACCTGGGGTGTAGAAGGCATGCCGAGGGCTCCTCCATTGGTCGTCGCCTGTGGCTGGCTGACCCTAGCTTCAGCTTCGTCTTCGAGCAGCAAGACCACACCGCCTAGCACCTTAGACGAGGTCCGGAGAGTGGCAGGGAAGGCGCCGGCCTCCAGTCCCTGCCAGGAGCAGGCGATCCACTCCAAGCCCCTCCGGCAGCCCCGGCGCGACGGATGGGCTTGGCCGCGCGCTGGAGCTCGCGTGCGGGTGCAGCGCCATCCATCATGAGCTTTTCCTGGAGGTGATGGGTGGGCTGAGCCGGCTTTGTAGAAGAGCTTGCTAACGTCGACGCCTGCCTTGAGACAGAGGACCTTCGCTTGGTGCATGAGTGGCACCAGTTGAAGGTCGCCAGCAACCTCGGGCATCTTCAGCACGAGCGTGCTAGTGCAAGTGCTGCGGTGTCCCTTGCGACTTCTCGCGAGGCTTGTGCCCGTGCCCTGGAGGAGGCCAGGCCGCCGACTGTCATCTTGAGATAGCCGAGGAGAGAGAGAGCGGGAACTCCAAGCCTCGAACGACGCCCTTGAGCAGCAGATCAAAGCGCACATGGCCGCCCTAGCAGCACCGCTACGCGAGGCACCTTCCGATGAGAAAGAGATACAAAAACGCGAGGAGACGCTGGCGCTGGAGGCCTTGGAGCATAGCCTGGAGCTTGAGCAGCTGGAGGTGAGGGAGCGCCAGGTAGGAGCAGCTGAGGATGACGTCACCGCACGGGAGGCCAAGATCCAGGAAGAGGTCGACTGGAGGGTTTTGAAGGCTCACGCGGCTTTCACTAACGAGTACCGCCTGAAGTTGGAGCTTCTGGAGGCCGAGGTCACGGGCAGGACCGCCGCCCTGAGGACAAAGCTGGACGAGGCAGAGCAGCGTGAGAGGGCGCCAAGGAAACTCATGCCTCTGTCCAAGCCGACTTCACTACAAAAAAAGACACATCCATGACATTTTGGGCCGAACGGATTTTTTTTCTATCATCCTTATGACACTTCTATGACCATAATTGTGACAAAACCCGGTATCATCATAGATGTGGTGGGCTCCTACTTCAGTGACAAAAATCATGACAGAAAATGGGCTTTTCGTCCTAGGCGGGCCGGAGACGCTGTCAGATCGTGGGTTTCGGCAAAACCCTCCAGGTTTGAACTCTGGGGTGCGCACGAAGATCTCCCCCTACCGATCCACGTCCTAGCTTTATTAAGATCTTACGGGCTAACTCGACGGACTCGTAACACAAAGGACACAAGATTTATACTGGTTTGGGCCACCGTTGTGGTGTAATACGCTACTCTAGTGTGTGGTGGTGGATTGCCTCTTGGGCTGAGGATGAATAGTACAAGGGGAAGAACAGCCTCCTGAGGAGGGGTGTTCTTGTGCTCGGTGAACTTGTGGTTGTTCTGGTCTCTCTCGATCTGCCGGATCCCCCTAGCTATGGTGGTGGCTAGTCCTATTTATAGAGGCCCTGGTCCTCTCCCCAAATATTGAGCGGGAAGGGAGCCAACAACGGCCAATTTGTAAGGGGACAACTAGTACAACTTATCCTGACAAAAGCAATCTTCGCGTGCCAAAGGCTCTGGTGGTGACGCCGTCTTGGGCTCTGTCGGCGTCAAAACTGGCAGATCTCGAGTAGGGGGTCCTGAACTGTGCGTCTAAGGTGGATGGTAACATGAGGCAGGGGACACGATGTTTTACCCAGGTTTGGGACCTCTTGATGGAGGTAAAACCCTACGTCCTGCTTGATTATTCTTGATAATATGAGTAGTACAAGAGTTGATCTACCACGAGATCAGAGAGGCTAAACCCTAGAAGCTAGCCTATGGTATGATTGTTGTATATGATCTATCGACTAGCCTGGCCTCGGTTTATATAATGCACCAGAGGCCTAGGATAACAAGAGTCCTAGCCGAATACGCCGGTGGGGAGGAGTCCTTGTCTTGATCGCCAAGTCTTGTGGAATCTTCTATGTATGCGGCAGCTGTCCGGACTGGCCCATGAGTATACGGCCATGGGAGTCCTCGACCCAATCTAACAGATCGGGAGATGACGTGGTGAGTACCCCCTAGTCCAGGACACCGTCAGTAGCCCCCTGAACCGGTCTTCAAGTTAGGGACGCTCCTCGATTCTTCCGAACTGTTCTTCATCTTCGGTTGTCGGTCTTGAAAACTGGTTCAATAAATCTTATCATCTTCGATCTTGAGGATCGCCAAAATGCATTCGACGAGTTTACACGTCGAGTATCCGAGGAGCCCCTTTAAGTTTCCAGCCTTTATCAATGCCTTGTTATTTTTATGCCACACCTTGGGTTTGAAGTTGTTCCTGGGAGGCAGTGTCCTCTTGCGTCCGAGTTCTAACGACGGACTGCATTCGAGGTATTTTCTGCAGCCGAGCACCATTGCCGGACTGCTTTCGTGCTCCAACACCGAGGTGTCATATCACCTGGGTTCAAAAAAGTTGAAGGAGTTTAGCCGAGCTTAATGCCGGAAATGCCCTCTATGGAGCCAGCCACTAGCGCCCGAGCTTTATGCCGGACTGCTTCCGAGGTGGTGCACCACCCCGACTGTGGGCTAATTTTCTGTCAATATTTTTTATTGGTGCAATTTATTCTCTGCCGAGATATATATCCATTAGCCCTCAAGGTGTGTATCGGTTTAAAACCCGAGATGCAGCTGAAGGATGACGTAAGACCGCTGATCCCAGTAGCCGCTGAGACTCAGGTTGATTTGCAAAATCGGCCTGAGGGTCAAGTCCTAGCTCGGCAGAATACTTCGAGACACAAAAAGCGGCGTGCTTAGTCCTCGAGACTCAGGTTGGGTGCGGCCGACCAACCTAAGGTTGAAAATCTCCTCGGCAACTGTATTGCACTTAAAATTTTCTACATTGGACAGGCAATGCAGTAGCCCCCGAGACACTGGTCGGGTGGCAACACCAGATCAGGGGATCGATGTGCCCCTTTAATATTTTTAAATAATAAGCCCAAAGCCCAGTAGCCCCCGAGCCTTAATGTGGGCACGGGTAGCCGAATTAAGGATCGATATCCATATTAAAATCACAAATTATGTGTAATGACTCTATGTATCCAAGTACTTTACGTCATTTAATGCTTGGATCCGCATTGTACAAAACTTTGTTGACCGACCATCGGCTTACACCTCCTCGGCCAGTAGCCGAGGAGTGTTTGTCTTACTTTATAAAGCCTTTATGAGGGCAAAGATTTACGACAAACAAGGCAATCTGGCCATACGGTTTTATAAACAAAGGTACGCAGAGAGATATGTTATATTACTGTTTAACATAAGAAATGTCTTCCAAAGAAAATAGTCCCGCTATCGATCCCTTTCTTTGGGTTGTCATGCTAAGCATGATCATTAAACCTCAGCTCTAATGTAAGAGCAAAGTATTGAGGATTTTAGTTTGGGAGGCCAGTTACTAGCCCCCGGTAGTGTTCGGCGACAATCGAGGTCAAGCTGTAAACACTTCGGCCAATGTTATGAATGTCCCGTCATTTAATATAGTCATCGGATCGCTGACCAGTTTACGCCTATTGTGACAGTCAGTTTTTTGGCTTTCTCCACTGAGGTGCTTGACCATGCGAGCTGGAAGCACAGTCGCACTGGTCTCCCTTTGCACACCTAGCCGAACAAAGCAGAATGTAGGAGGCAAGCACAGGAGCCGGACAACCCAACTATTGACTGAAGACACAATTCGAAACCGATGCATATATAGTAATATCCGAGAATGTTTTTGCCGGATCCCTAAAGGTGTCCGGCGTTGCACTGCGAGACTAATGCTGGAAATGCACAAATAGTTCAAAAGTGCCAAAAATCTTGGAAAACCAAAAAACGTCAGTAAAAACATGACGTCCGAACAAGATCAAGTGTTCGGTGCCAATCCGAAAATTGGAAGAGAAAGAAAAATTTGTGCTTCTGTCGTGTTTTGACAACGACCAAGAAGAAAACACATTTACAACTCATATATAAATTTTAAGAGCCCCCAAGTGACTTGGGTAAGAATTTTATGTATAATGATTGTATGTACCGAAGTACTTGTATCATATTTGTGTTCACCCGAACTTTACACGCGTCTTAACCGACCGTCGGCTTCTCCCTCTTCGGCCAAGGGCCGAAAAGTGTCATGTACTCCGCCTGTCAAGAGTATCGATGGTGTTTCCGATGACCAGGCAATCAGGCCATAAGGTTGTAACAGACAAAGCGCGCTCAGGGAACATATGCTATATTACTAACAAAGTGTAAGAAGCATCTTCAAAGAAAATAGTACCCCCACCGATACCTTTCTTCGGTGCTCATTATTACTATGAGACTTGTGCAATAGATTTTTTGTACTCATGAGTTCCATTGTGTGCCGACCATGATTGAAAACAATAAGAGCGCTAGCTTTCGGCTTCACCCAGTCTGAGGTCAGAGCTTGGATGACACGGTCGTGACAATCACAGAGGTGCTCCCTTTACTCCCTAGCCGAACAATCGGGAACGTAGGGGTAAGCACAGGAGCCAGGCAACCCAGCTTGCAAATCGCTTATGTCAATATGGTGCATATTGTGGCGTAATACACGAACAAGGAACGAAGTCGTACAAGTATAATCATATGCAAGAGGAAAAGCTCCGTCAAGGGAGCCCCCAAATAAACGGTGTATTTGAATTTGCATGTCACAAACAAAGTTTTGACAAGGAGATTTTTTACAAGCAACTTTTTTCCAAAAAAGTATAATGCTTGGTCGAACCGAACACAAGTTAAAATTAAAACTTTGAGCATGAAAGCGACTTAGCTGGTTAATGTGTTCCGCATTGATGACGCGGTCCGAGCTTGTTGCGGGACAAGGTTCCATCCCCCAAGCCGGTCCCGAGGTGGCGGAGCGGAGAGCTCGACACGCCGAAGTGGTAACATAGCACGGTCAATGCAGGGCGGCAGAGTGATGCTGAAGTCCCCAGCATGGGGTAAGGAAGTGTTGACGAAGCCCCCCGTCTAGCCGAGGTGGCGTGGTATGTCAGTACGCCGAGTTGACGATACTGCCCAACCCGGATCATTTTCCTGTGCACAAAAAATAGTGCAAACGGAGATAATAATAATAATGATAATAAAAAAAATGTTGCATAATAAATAATTTATGCAAAGTCAGTAATAAAAGAAATATGGCCTGGCGCCGAAGTCAATATCGATGCAGGGCGTCAGCATGATGCGGTAAAGGCATGGCAAAGCCTGAATTCACAGGTCGGTCCGAGTTCCGGATGCGGCATTCGCCGGACTATGTACGGAGACTGGCCGAACCACCATGCGGCCGTCATTAATGCGGCCACCATTTGATAGACCCGTGTACATATGATGGACAAGCCAGCGTAATAATTCCTTGGGAAAAATGAACCCAAACAAGCAAAAAATACTGGGATTAATAGCACCTGGTTTATTTGTTGTAGCAATCCGAAGGAAGGTGATTCCCAAAATTGGGACTCGATCCGCACACTCATTGCCTAATGGGCGATAAAACGACGACATGACAATGCTGGCAAAGGTTGGCTCGCCGAGGCAAAGCCCTCGGTCCAGCTAACGTGACGGAGCTGGTCGGCTAGTGACGCCGAAGTGTCCGGAGTAGGTTGATGAAGAGATGGCGAAGCCCCCGGTCCAGCCGAGATGTCGAAGCCTCGATGTCAGCTAATGAGTCGAAGTAGGTCGGCGTGATGGACACCAGCTTGAAGAAGTAATAGTGCAGCCCTGCCGATGCAGGTCGTGACGTGGTCGATACCGGCTTGATGAAGCAACCGTGCGGCGATGCCGGCATGCCCGCTCTGTGTAATCCGTGGGGCAGCGATGTTGGTGATGATTTATCCTTCGCGATCCCGGACTCTTGTTCGGCTTGCCGAGATGATGATCCGAAGAAGTTGAGCTCGGCTCAACAAAGTAACGACGTGTCTACCGCAGGTCGGCAGCCGTGGAGCAATATTACCGGACTGGTTTGACACTAGCATGATGTTGAAGATCATGTTCAAAAGATCTTAAAGTTGGCGGGATGTGTTTGGGAACAAAACACAATATCCCATGCAAAACTTCCTTCAAAAGGGATGTCCAAAATCCCGTTCATAAAAAAGATGAACTCGGGTCAGATTCGTTTTCCTGCAGAAAACAGATCCAAAAAGTGATGCACTAATCGGAAGGTTCCCTGAGTTTGGAAGGTCGGATCGAGCTGAAATTTTGAGATATGGTAGATATAGGAATTCCTCAGCCGATCAACGGTTGGATTTTCCAAAGGACGTCCGAGCTAGAAGCTGGACACCACGCCCTAAACTCGTCCAGATTCCCGTCCAGATTTGATAAGGCTCCGGTATATCGTGGATTGCCAGAGATTCCTCCATCGGAACTCGAAAAAAAATTTCAGGGTTGTTGTAGACTCAATACCACACAATTCCACCGAAGCGACCAATAAAAAGACACTTGAGGAGGCGGTGGCGGCGGACACAAGTTTGCTGTCCAAAAAAACAGCACGGTCGCCCGAGGGCAATGTTGACGTTGAGCCCCCGGGCTCCCTGGATGATTCCTCCATGATCTTGATAGAGATCGGAGTTGATGTTTATAAAGGCCCTCATCTGAACATGACGATCGGAGGTAGGGCGCAGTCCTTGGTCGAACCAAGGTGACCAGTCGAGCTGGTGACAAAGATGCCGAAGTCGCAGTTGATCTGCAGGCGAGCCATCAACCTTTTGCTGAACACACAGCGAAACTCTCAATGAAAGCACCAATGTCGGTGTCAAAACCGGCGGATCTCGGGTAGGGGGTCCTGAACTGTGCGTCTAAGGCGGATGGTAACAGGAGGCAGGGGACACAATGTTTTACCCAGGTTCGGGCCCTCTTGATGGAGGTAAAACCCTATGTCCTGCTTGATTATTCTTAATAATATGAGTAGTACAAGAGTTGATCTACCACGAGATCAGAGAGGCTAAACCCTAGAAGCTAGCCTATGGTATGATTATTGTATATGATCTGTCAACTAGCCTGGCCTCGGTTTATATAATGCACCAGAGGCCTAGGATAACAAGAGTCCTAGTCGAATACGCCAGTGGGGAGGACTCCTTGTCTTGATTGCCAAGTCTTGTGAAATCTTCTATGTATGCGGCAGCTGTCCGGACTGGCCCATGAGTATACGGTCATGGGGGTCCTCGACCCAATCTAACAGATCGGGAGATGATGTGGTGAGTACCCCCCTAGTCCAGGACACCGTCAGGCTCCACGGTGACCTCCGTCTTGCCGTCCTTCTGGTCTTGGTCTCGTTGCACCGATATGGAAACCTTTGCTTGACGCCTCAGTACTCTGCGTCTGCGCTTGCTTCCTTAGCACTAAAGAGGAAACAATGACACTTTGCGCGTTGGCACCCGCCTGGCGCCCACCTGACCTCGATTGTCATGGCTCACGTCATCGGAACCTCGCGAGGTTTGCCTGGCCATGACCTCTCTGCCCCTCGTGAGCCAGCCTGGTGAGGCCGCCCATGGGGAGGTCTTGTGTCCATGCTGGTGAAGATGGGCCGTACGGGCCTGCTTGCAGAGCCACGCCATGGGCCGCAGGTAGGCAAGTCTAGGAACACCCGTTCCCAGAATGTCGACAGTATCCCCCGGTCCCAAGGCGCGCTCGGGCTTGGCTTTGAGGCGAAGCCAAAGGGGCAAGTGCGCAGCGCCGCGGGCCCCAATAGCCTGCGGCCTTGGTCGACGCATGGCAGTTGATTGGACGTGGGCATCTCCGCTTCCCCACGCTGCCTCAGCAACTGCCCAACTATCAGAAAGGTTGGCGTAGATAGCGCTTGCCTTCACTGCTTCCTTTCGCCTTGCTCAGATCCCCTTTCTTGCACCCTGCCTCCCAAATCTCCAGATCTACTCCCATCCTTCCCGCACCGGCGACCAATGGTGCCCCGGAGGGTCAAGCCCGCCTCGTCGCCGACTTGGTACGAGCCACCTCTCGATGCGCCCAATGTTTTGGAGAAGAACCTCACCGCCACGCGCTTGCTGACGGCGGGGGAATGCAAGGAGAGGGGGAAGACTGGACTCCGAGCCAGCTCCGACGTGCCTGAGCCCGAGGGAAGCACCTTCTACCCCTTCTTCACGGGCAGCATCTCCGCTGGGCTGGTTCCCCCTTCTCTGACTTATTTTATGAGGTCCTTGATCGCTACAGGCTGCAGGCGCTGCATCTTCATCCCAACTCTATCCTTCTCTTGTCGATCTTCGCCTACTACTGCAAGGCATACCTCGGTGTGATGCCGTTCGTGGCCCTTCTGTGCCACCTCTTCTTCCTCCGTGCCAAGGAGGGTCACCCTTCCAGGTGTGTCAATTTAATCGCGGCCGGCAAGGCCAACTCGATCTTGAAGACGGGGAAGGAAGCTGACGGCTTCCGAAGAAAGTGGGCCATGATGGATGCTAAATGCATCCACCCACGCTTGACACTGCCGACGGAGAGGCCCCAGTCCGACAAGGGGTGGTCCTGCGTGAAGCTCACCGACGAGCGGGCGACGTTGGTGCTGGAGCAGATGAAGTCCGACCTAAAGCCGGGCAACGCGAAGGCAGCGAAGATTATAGGGGCGATGCTGCTGAGGGAATTCCTGATGCTGTGCATGGCCCCGCTTCAAGCCCACGCGCGCCCCTTGTGGGAGCTCGGGGACGAAGAGGACAAGGTTCTCTTGAGCTCGAAGGCCATGTCCGGCAAGGAGCTGACGGCAGCTCTCCGCCTCCTGGTTGGGGACGACCAGGAGTATCCGTCGAATGTCTTCACTCCCTTGTTCCGCCACAAGGACGGGGCGCTGGTCGTGTCCTCCAGGCCGACCTTTGACGGGCGCGGACTGGTGCCGCCAGTGCTCACCGGGGCCCCTGCGGTGCCGACTTGGAGCAGTCTTCTGGTGAGTCCCGTAGGGAGGAAGAAGAGGAGGAGGAAGACTCGGAGGTGGCTCCCGAAGGGACGGGGGAGACTGATACGTCTCCAACATATCTATAATTTTTGATTGCTTCATGCTATATTATCTTCTATTTTGGACATTATTGGGCTTTATTATCCACTTTATATTATTTTTGGGACTAACCTATTAACCGGAGGCCCAACCCAAAACTGTTGTTTTTTGCCTATTTTAGGGTTTCGAAGAAAAGGAATACCAAACGGAGTCCAAATGGAATGAAACCTTGGGGAACGTGATTTTTGGAACGAACAAGATCCAGGAGACTTGGACCCTACGTCAAGCAACTAACAGGGAGGCCACGAGGTAGGGGGTGCGCCTACCCCCCAGGCATGCTCTCCACCCTCGTGGGCCCCCTGTTGCTCCACCGATGTACTTCTTCCTCCTATATATACCTACGTACCCCCAAACGACCAGATACGGAGCCAAAACCCTAATTCCACCACCATAACTTTCTGTATCCACGAGATCCCATCTTGGGGCCTGTTCCGGAGCTCCGCCGGAGGGGGCATCGATCACGGACGGCTTCTACATCAACACCATAGCCTCTCCGATGAAGTGTGAGTAGTTTACCTCAGACCTTCGGGTCCATAGTTATTAGCTAGATGGCTTCTTCTCTCTTTTTGGATCTCAATACAAAGTTCTCCCCCTCTCTTGTGGATATCTATTCGATGTAATCTTCTTTTCCGGTGTGTTTGTTGAGACCGATGAATTGTTGGTTTATGATCAAGTTTACCTATGAACAAATTTGAATCTTCTCTGAATTCTTTTATGTATGATTGGTTATCTTTGCAAGTCTCTTCGAATTATCAGTTTGGTTTGGCCTACTAGATTGATCTTTCTTGCAATGGGAGAAGTGCTTAGCTTTGGATTCAATCTTGCGGTGTCATTTCCCAGTGAAAGTAGGGGCAGCAAGGCACGTATTGTATTGTTGCCATCGAGGATAACAAGATGGGGTTTTCATCATATTGCATGAGTTTATCCCTCTACATCATGTCATCTTGCTTAAGGCGTTACTCTATTCTTATGAACTTAATACTCTAGATGCATGCTGGATAGCGGTCGACGTGTGGAGTAATAGTAGTAGATGCAGGCAGGAGTTGGTCTACTTGTCTTGGACGTGATGCCTATATACATGATCATACCTAGATATTCTCATAACTATGCTCAATTCTTTCAATTGCTCAACAGTAATTTGTTCACCCATCGTAAAATACTTATGCTCTTGAGAGAAGCCACTAGTGAAACATATGGCCCCCGGGTCTATCTTCATCATATTAATCTTCCAATACTTAGTTATTTTCATTGCTTTTATTTTACTTTGCATCTTTATCATAAAAATACCAAAAATATTATCTTATCATATCTATCAGATCGCACTCTCGTAAGTGACCGTGTAGGGATTGACAATCCCTTATCGCGTTGGTTGAGAGGATTTATTTGTTTTGTGTAGGTGCGAGGGACTCGCGCGTAGCCTCCTACTGGATTGATACCTTGGTTCTCAAAAACTGAGGGAAATACTTACGCTACTTTGCTGCACCACCCTTTCCTCTTCAAGGGAAAACCAACGCAAGTGCTCAAGAGGTAGCAAGAAGGATTTCTTGCACCGTTGCCGGGGAGGTTCGCGCAAGTCAAGATTGGACTCCCGACAACGAGCCATTTCTGGCACCGTTGCGGGGGAGGTCTACGCAAAAGTCAACATATCAAGTACCCATCACAAACCCCTATCTCCCGCATTACATTATTTGACATTTGCCTCTCGTTTTCCTCTCCCCCACTTCACCCTTGCCGTTTTATTCGCCCTCTCTCTCTCTATCCTCCCTCTCTTCCTGTATTTGCCTCTTTTTGCCCGTTTCTTGTTTGCTTGTGTCTTGGATTGCTTGCTTGTCACGATGGCTCAAGATAACACTAAATTGTGTGACTTTACCAATACCAACAACAATGATTTTATTAGCACTCCGATTGCTCCTCTTATCGATGCGGAATCTTGTAAAATTAATGTTGCCTTGCTGAATCATGTCATGAAAGATCCATTTTCCAGCCTTCCTAGTGAAGATGCCGCTACCCATCTAAATAGCTTTGTTGATTTGTGTGATATGCGAAAGAAGAAAGATGTGGATAATTATATAGTTAAATTGAAGCTATTTCCTTTTTCGCTTAGAGATCGTGCTTAAGCTTGGTTTTCGTCTTTGCCTAAAAATAGTATAGATTCGTGGAATAAGTGCAAAGATGCTTTTATCTCTAAGTATTTTCCTCCCGCTAAGATAATCTCTCTTAGAAACGATATTATGAATTTTAAGAAACTTGATCATGAACATGTTGCACAAACTTGGGAGAGGATGAAATTAATGGTACGTAATTGCCCAACACATGGTTTGAATTTGTGGATGATTATACAAAAAATTTATGTCGGATTGAATTTTGCTTCTAGAAATCTTTTAGATTCGGCTGCGGGAGGCACTTTTATGGAAATCACTTTAGGAGAAGCTACTAAAATCCTAGATAATATTATGGTTAATTATTCTCAATGGCACACTGAAAGATCTACTAATAAGAAAGTGCCTGCAATAGAAGAAATTAATGTTTTGAGTGGAAAGATGGATGAACTTATGAAATTATTTTCTAATAAAAGTGTTTCTTCTGATCCTAATGATATGCCTTTGTCTACTTTGATTGAGAATAATAATGAATCTATGGATGTGAATTTTTTTGGTAGGAACAATTTTGGTAAAAACGCGTATAGAGGAAACTTCAATCCTAGGCCTTATCCTAGTAATTCCTCTAATAATTATGGTAATTCCAACAACAATTCTTATGGAAATTATAATGAGATGCCCTCTGATTTTTAATCTAATATTAAAGAATTTATTACTTCGCAAAAGAATTTCAATGCTTTGATTGAAGAAAAATTGCTTAAGATTGATGAGTTGGCTAGGAACATTGATAGAATTTCTCTTGATGTTGATTCTTTGATACTTAGATCTATTCCACCTAAGCATGATATCAATGAGTCTCTCAAAGCCATGAGAATTTCCATTGATGAGTGCAAAGAAATCACCGCTAGGATGCGTGCTAAGAAAGATTCCTTTATAAGAGTGTGGTCTTCTAGTTTCCATGATAATAAAGATGAAGATCTAAAAGTTATTGATGTGTCCCATATTAAATCTTTGTTTTGCAATATGAATCTTGATAATAATGGGACTGAATATGATCCACCTTTACCTAGAAGGCGTTCCAAAAATTCGGAGTTTTTAAATCATGATGCTAAATTTGATAAAAGTGGGATTGAAGAGATCAAAACTCTAGATGTTAATGAACCTACTATTTTGGATTTCAAGGAATTTAATTATAATAGCTGCTCTTTGATAGATTGTATTTCCTTGTTGCAATCCAAGCTAAATTCTCCTCATGCTTATAGTCAAAATAAAGCTTTTACCAAACATATCGTTGATGCTTTGATGCAATCTTATGAAGAAAAACTTGAGTTGGAAGTTTATATCCCTAGAGAACTTTATGATGAGTGGGAAACAACTATTAACATTAAAATTAAATATCATGAATGCTATGCTTAGTGTGATTTGGGTGCTAGTGTTTCCATGATTCCAAAGACTTTGTGTGATTTGTTAGGTTTCCATGATTTTGATGATTGCTCTCTAAACTTGCACCTTGCGGATTCCACTATTAAGAAACCTATGGGAAGAATTAATGATGTTCTTATTGTTGCAAATAGGAATTATGTGCCCATAGATTTTATCATTCTTGATATAGATTGCAATCCTTCATGTCCTATTATTCTTGGTAGACCTTTCCTTAGAACGATTGGTGCAATTATTAATATGAAGGAAGGAAATATTAGATTCCAATTTCTGTTAAGGAAAGGCATGGAACACTTTCCTAGAAAGAAAATTAAATTACCTTATGAATCTATTATGAGAGCCACTTATGGATTGCTTGCCAAAGATGGCAATACCTAGATCTATCCTTGCTTTTTATGACTAGCTAGGGGCGTTAAACGATGGCGCTTGTTGGGAGGCAACCCAATTTTATTTTTATTCCTTGCTTTTTTCTCCTTTTTAGTAATAAATAGTTTATCTAGCCACTGTTTTGGTTGTGTTTTTTGTGTTTAATTAGTGTTTGTGCCAAGTAGAACCGTTGGGAAGACTTGGGGAAAGTCTTTTTAATCTTGCTGTAAAAAACAGAAACTTTAGCGCTCACGAGATCTGCTGTAATTTTTATTTGTAAAGTGATATTAAGTTAATTATTTTTGCAGATTATTAATATATAAATTCCTCAAGTCCAGAATTTTTTTTAGAATTTTTGGGGTTCCAGATCTTGCGCTAGCTACAGATTACTACAGACTGTTCTGTTTTTGACAGATTCTGTTTTTCGTGTGTTGTTTGCTTATTTTGATGAATCTATGGCTAGTAAAATAGTTTATAAACCATAGAGAAGTTGGAATACAGTAGGTTTAACACCAATATAAATAAAGAATGAGTTCATTATAGTACCTTTAAGTGGTCTTTTGTTTTCTTTCGCTAACGGAGCTCACGAGATTTTCTACTTTAAGTTTTCTGTTGTGAAGTTTTCAAGTTTTGGGTAAAGATTTAATGGATTATGGAACAAGGAGTGGCAAGAGCCTAAGCTTGGGGATGCCCATGGAACCCCCAAGATAATCTAAGGGTACCTAAAAGCCAAAGCTTGGGGATGCCCCGGAAGGCATCCCCTCTTTCGTCTACTTCTATCGGTAACTTTACTTGGAGCTATATTTTTATTCTCCACATGATATGTGTTTTGCTTGGAGCGTCTTGTATGATTTGAGTCTTTAATTTTTAGTTTAACACAATCATATTTGATGTACACACCTTTTTAGAGGGACACACATGATTCTTAAATTATTAGAATTATCTATGTGCTTCACTTATATCTTTTGAGTTATATAGTTTTGCTCTAGTGCTTCACTTATATCTTTTAGAGCACGGTGGTAGATTTGTTTTATAGAAACTATTGATCTCTCATGCTTCACTTAGATTATTTTGAGAGTCTTAAATAGCATGGTAATTTCCTTAAATAACCCTATATGCTAGGTATATAAGATTAATAATAAAATTCTCTTATGAGTGTGTTGAATACTATGAGAAGTTTGATACTTGATAATTGTTTTCAGATATGGATATGGTGATATTAGAGTCATGCTAGTTGAGTAGTTGTGAATTTGAGAAATAGTTTTGTTAAAGTTTGTGATTCCCGTAGCATGCACGTATGGTGAGCCGTTATGTGATGAAGTCGGAGCATGATTTATTTATTGATTGTCTTCCTTATGAGTGGCGGTCAGGGACGAGCGATGGTCTTTTCCTACCAATCTATCCCCCTAGGAGCATGCGCATAATACTTTGCTTTGTTAACTTGTAGATTTTTGCAATAAGTATATGAGTTCTTTACGACTAATGTTGAGTCCATGGATCATACGCACTCTCACCCTTCCACCATTGCTAGCCTCTCTAATACCGCACACCTTTCTCCGGTATCATACACCCACAATATACCTTCCTCAAAACAGCCACCATACCTACCTATCATGGCATTTCCATAGCCATTCTGAGATATATTGCCATGCAACTTTCCATCGTTCCGATTATTATGACACGCTCCATCATTGTCATATTGCTTTGCATGTTCATGTAGTTGACATTGTATTTGTGGCAAAGCCACAGTTCATAATTCTTTCATACATGTCACTCATGAGTCATTGCATATCCCGGTACACCGTGGGAGGCATTCACATAGAGTCATATTTTGTTCTAAGTATCGAGTTGTAATTCTTGAGTTGTAAGAAAATAAAAGTGTGATGATCATCATTATTAGAGCATTGTCCCAGTGAGGAAAGGATGATGGAGACTATGATTCCCCCACAAGTCTGGATGAGACTCCGGACGGAAAAAAAGAGGCCATAAAAAAGGCCGAAATAAAAAAAATATGAGAGAAAAAGAGAGAAGGGACAATGCTACTATCCTTTTACCACACTTGTGCTTCAAAGTAGCACCATGATCTTCATGATAGAGAGTCTCATTAGCACTTTCATATACTAGTGGAAATTTTTCATTATAGAACTTGGCTTGTATATTCCAATGATGGGCTTCCTCAAAATGCCCTAGGTCTTCGTGAGCAAGCAAGTTGGATGCACACCCACTTAGTTTCCTTTTGAGCTTTCATATACTTATAGCTCTAGTGCATCTGTTGTATGAAAATCCCTACTCACTCATATTGATATCTATTGATGGGCATCTCCGTAGCCCGTTGATATGCCTAGTTGATGTGAGTATATCTTCTCCCTTTGGTCTTCTCCACAACCACCATTCTATTCCACCTAAAGTGCTATGTCCATGGCTCACACTCATGTATTGCGTGAAGATTGAAAAAGTTTGACAACACCGAAAGTATGAAATAATTGCTTGGCTTGTCATCGGGGTTGTGCATGATTTAAATACTTTGTGTGGTGAAGATAGAGCATAGCCAGACTATATGATTTTGTAGGGATAACTTTCTTTGGCCATGTTATTTTGAGAAGACATAATTGCTTAGTTAGTATGCTTGAAGTATTATTATCTCTATGTCAATATTGAACTTTTGACTTAAATCTTTCGGATCTGAATATCCATACCACAATTAAGAAGAATTACATTGAAATTATGCCAAGTAGCATTCCACATCAAAAATTCTGTTTTTATCATTTACCTACTCGAGGACGAGCAAGAATTGAACTTGGGGATGCTTGATACGTCTCCAACGTATCTATAATTTCTGATTGCTCCATGCTATATTATCTTCCGTTTTGGAAATTATTGGGCTTTACTATCCACTTTTATATTATTTTTGGGACTAACCTATTAACCGGAGGCCCAGCCTAGAATTGCTGTTTTTTTGCCTATTTTAGGGTTTCGAAGAAAAGGAATACCAAACAGAATCCAAACGGAATGAAACCTTCAGGAACGTGATTTTTTGAACGAACAAGATCCAGGAGACTTGGACCCTATGTCAAGCAACCAACAGGGAGGCCACGAGGTAGGGGGCGCGCGTACCCCCCCCCCCCAGGCGAGCCAGCCACCCTTGTGGGCCCCCTGTTGCTCCACCGACATACTTCTTCCTCCTATATATACCTACGTACCCCCAAACGATCAGATACGGAGCCAAAACGCTAATTCCACCGCCGTAACTTTCTGTATCCACGAGATCCCATCTTGGGGCCTGTTCCGGAGCTCCGCCGGAGGGGGCATCGATGAAGGAGGGCTTCTACATCAACACCATAGCCTCTGCGATGAAGTGTGAGTAGTTTACCTCAGACCTTCGGGTCCATAGTAATTAGCTAGATGGCTTCTTCTCTCTTTTTGGATCTCAATACAAAGTTCTCCCCCTCTCTTGTGGAGATATATTTGATGTAATCTTCTTTTGCGGTGTGTTTGTTGAGACCGATGAATTCTGGCTTTATGATCAAGTTTATCTATGAACAATATTTGAATCTTCTCTGAATTCTTTTATGTATGATTGGTTATCTTTGCAAGTCTCTTCGAATTATCAGTTTGGTTTGGCCTACTAGATTGATCTTTCTTGCAATGGGAGAAGTGCTTAGCTTTGGGTTCAATCCTGTGGTATCCTTTCCCAGTGACAGTAGGGGTAGCAAGGCACATATTGTATTGTATTGTTGCCATCGAGGATAACAAGATGGGGTTTTTTATCATATTGCATGAGTTTATCCCTCTACATCATGTCATCTTGCTTAAGGCGTTACTCTGTTCTTATGAACTTAATACTCTAGATGCATGCTGGATAGCAGTCGATGTGTGGAGTAATAGTAGTAGATGCAGGCAGGAGTCGGTCTACTTGTCTTGGACGTGATGCCTATATACATGATTAAACCTAGATATTCTCATAACTATGCTTAATTCTGTCAATTGCTCAACAGTAATTTGTTCACCCGCCATAAAATACTTATGCTCTTGAGAGAAGCCACTAGTGAAACCTATGGCCCCCGGGTCTATCTTCATCATATTAATCTTCCAATACTTAGTTATTTTCATTGCTTTTATTTTACTTTGCATCTTTATCATAAAAATACCAAAAATATTATCTTATCATATCTATCAGATCTCACTCTCGTAATTGACCGTGTAGGGATTGACAACCCCTTATCGCGTTGATTGCGAGGATTTATTTGTTTTGTGTAGGTGCGAGGGACTCGCGCGTAGCCTCCTACTGGATTGATACCTTGGTTCTCAAAAACTGAAGGAAATACTTACGCGACTTTGCTGCACCACCCTTTCCTCTTCAAGGGAAAACCAACGCAAGTGCTTAAGAGGTAGCAGAGACCTCCCCCTTGAGTAAAGCTGACATCCTCCGCGCCTTTCCTGAGGATGACGAGGCCGGCGACCGCCTGGAGAGGGGAGATTTGCCCGTCGTCCTGACGAGGGACCGGTCGGGGTTGATCTCCCGGGACGCTACTTCTGTTCCGACGCTGCTTGGAGCCGCTTCCGGCCCAACCGCCGCTTCTGCTTCTACTTCCGTAGCTGGTTGATACGTCTCCAACGTATCTACTTTTCCAAACACTTTTGCCCTTGTTTTGGACTCTAACTTGCATGATTTGAATGGAACTAACCTGGACTTACGCTGTTTTCAGCAGAATTACCATGGTGTTATTTATGTGCAGTAGCAAACGTTCTCGGAATGACCTGAAACTTCGCGGAGCCACTTTTCAGAAAATAAGAAAAATACCTGCAAAAGATGAAGGCCAAGGGGCCCACCACCTCTCCACGAGGGTGGGGGCGCGCCTGCCCCCCTAGGGCGTGCCCCTACCTCGTGGGCCCCCTGTTGCCTCTCCGACTCCAACTCCAACTCCATATATTGAGTTTCATGGGGAAAAAATCAGAGAGAAGAAATCATCGCGTTTTACGATACGGAGCCGCCGCCAAGCCCTAAAACCTCTCGGGAGGGCTGATCTGGAGTCCGTTTGAGGCTCCGGAGAGGGGAAACCATCGCCATCGTCATCATTAACCATCCTCCATCACCAATTTCATGATGCTCACCGCCGTGCATGAGTAATTCCATCGTAGGGTTGCTGGACGTTGATGGGTTGGATGGGATCTATCATGTAATCGAGTTAGTTTTGTTAGGGTTTGATCCCTAGTGTCCACTATGTTCTGAGATTGATGTTGCTATGACTTTGCTATGCTTAATGCTTATCACTAGAGCCCGAGTGCCATGATTTCAGATCTAAACCTATTATGTTTTTATCAACATATGAGTGTTATTGATCCTATCTTGCAAGTCTATAATCACCTATTATGTGTTATGATCCGTTAACCCCGAAGTGACAATAATCGGGATACCTACCGATGATGACCGTAGTTTGAGGAGTTCATGTATTCACTATGTGTTAATGCTTTGTTCCGGTTCTCTATTAAAAGGAGGCCTTAATATCCCTTAGTTTCCGTAAGGACCCCGCTGCAACGGGAGGGTAGGACAAAAGATGTCATGCAAGTTCTTTTCCATCAGCACGTATGACAATATTCGGAATACATGCCTACATTATATCAATGAAATGGAGCTAGTTCCGTGTCACCCTAGGTTATGACTGTTACATGATGAACCGCATCCGGCATAATTCTTCATCACCGATCCATTGCCTACGAGCTTTCCATATATTGTTCTTCCCTTTTTTACTTTCCCGTTGCTATTGCTATCATCACTACAAAATACCAAAAACATTGCTTTTACAACTGTTACCTCTTGCTACCATTACCACTACTATCATATTACTTTCTACTAAACACTTTGCTGCAGATATTAAGTTTCCAGGTGTGGTTGAATTGACAACTCAACTGCTAACACTTGAGAGTATTCTTTGGCTCCCCTTGTGTCGAATCAATAAATTTTGGTTGAATACTTTACCCTCGAAAACTGTTGCGACCCCCTATACTTGTGGGTTATCAAGACTATTTTCTAGCACCGTTGCCGGGGAGCATAGCTCTATTCTTTGAGTCACCTGGGATATATATCTGCTTATCATTATGAAGAACTTGACCCTGCTTTTGCTACTTCACCTATCTGTGTTACTGATAAGGATTATGAATTCTCTGTTGATCCTGATATAATTACTTTGGTTGAATCTGATCCTTTTCATGGTTATGAATCTGAAACTGTTGTGGCACATCTTACTAAATTGAATGATATAGCCACCCTGTTCACTAAAGATGAGAGAACTCATTACTTTTACATCCTCAAAATATTTCTGTTCTCATTAAAGGGTGATGCTAAGATATGGTTTAACTCTCTTGATCCTTGTTGTGTGCGTAGTCCCCAGGATATGATTTATTACTTCTCTGCAAAATATTTCCCTGGTCATAAGAAACAAGCTGCTTTAAGGGTATATATAATTTTGTGCAAATTGTAGAAGAGAGTCCCCCACAAGCTTGGGGAGGCTTCTCCAATTACTTAATGCTTTGCCTGATCATCCTCTTAAGAAAAATGAAATACTTGATATCTTTGATAATGGACTAACCTATGCCTCTAGAGATAACCTGGATAGTTGTGCTGGTTCTGTTTTCAGGGAAAGAACACTGGATGAAGCTGAAATTCTATTGAACAATATGTTGACAAATGAAAATAATTGGACACCTCCGGAGCCAACTCCTAAGCCTATTCCTAAACCAACTCCAAAGAAGAGGGGTATTCTATTTCTCAGTCCTGAAGATATGCAAGAGGCAAAGAAATCTATGAAAGAAAAAGTTATTAAAGCTGAAGATGTTAATAATTTACCTCCTATTGAAGAAATACATGATCTTAATTTACCGCCTGTTGAAGAAACATATAATCTTAATCCATTACCTATTGAAGAAACTCATGGTCTTGATAACCCGACACAGGTAGTAAAGGTAAATTCTCTCTATAGATATGATAGGGCTGAAATCCCATTTACTAAATTTGCTAGCCCATGCTTAGATGAGTTTGATAAATTTATGGCTAAGCAAGAAGACTTTAATGCTAATTTTGGTAGACAATTGAAATACAATTCAAATATGCTTGAACACTTGGGTGATTATATGGCTAATGTTAAAGGTGATCTTAAACTTATTAGTAAACATGCTTCCATGGTTACCACTCAAGTAGAACAAGTACTTAAAGCTCAAAATGATTTGCTCAATGAATTGAATAGTAAAGATGTAGCGACCCGACCACAGACGGTCATGTCTCTGTGCTTCAGTGTCATCCCTGGATCGGTATGCTGACACACACAGTACTCGAGGATTTATAACAGAGGTAAATCACATGTATAAAGTAACGTAAAATACAATTACCTCAATCCAAATAGCGGAAGTAACAAGGTTGTGGATTCCCATCAACACCAACGTAAAGTTGAGTGTAGAAATCGTAACCCTAACGTATCAATTACTCGTCGTAAGAAGTCCTGCAACATGAGACGTTGCAGCCACAAAGGGTCAGTACATTGAATGTACTGGAAAATTCACACCATAGAGAAATGATGAACAATGGCTTTCACTACATGCATATATGGCTTGTGGAAAAGCTCTATGGTTATAAGGTTTTTGCGAAAGGCCAATTTTTCCCTACTACAAAGGAATAAATTTTATTTAACTATCATGGTGGTTGTTAACATTGAGAGTGTAGACACCCTCTCTATCCCAATTAAGCATCATCATTAAAAACCCAACAAGACTAATTAAAGTCACATGATGAGATTCACATGATAATCCAAGTACTAGATACTCAAGATGTCCATAAACGGGGACACGGCTAATCATGATTAGTTTATACACTCTGCAGAGGTTTGCGCACTTTTCCCCACAAGACTCGATCTCCTCTGTTGGGTTTCTCGCACTACATGGTGTTTGAGAAAATGGATGACCGACACATAGTCTTTCAGAAGCGTTTGCACCTTACGATGGGTAGACCGTACCACCTACTACCCCTACATCTGCTAGTCTACCACTGTAAGAGTTCACACGACTTAATCAACTATGCTAGAGCCCATAATAGCTTGTGGCTGCACACGGAATTTCTAGTATGAATAATCTCATGATCCCTTTGAGCCTGGGTGGCGGTCCATAAAAAAACAAGCAATCACTGGAATATCCAGGTGCCTCAATCCACCCAGATGTGTGTTAAGTTGCCACCTTAAGTAAACCATTAATTAACAATCTCACATCTGTCATGAATACTCTCAAATCAAATCCACGTCTACGAGCATAGCATAGCAGTATAAGCATAACGTAATAGTAACTCCCAAGGTTTGGATGCAGGGCAATAGGTTCCTACCTCATCAACTACTTCCCAATACCCACATGTTATCAATCCTACTCATGCAATGTTTGATGTTGAAACTAATGCAAAAAAACTAGGTATGAATGGAATATGATCAAAGTGAGAACTTTCCTGCAATGTTGATGAAGATGACTCGCACTCAATACTCCTGATGGTTCTACTCGTCACACTCCGGTCAATCTATCGTAAGCAAGCAATAGTAACCACACATAAGCTATCACTCAAAAGATCAGAAAGAACGAAGAAGACGATTTGGAAAACATCAAAACCAAGCAAATAACTATTGCAACATAAAACAGTTTCTAACAGTACCAAAATTAAGTGAATTTGGCCTTATCAGAAAGTTTAGGTCAAGAGCTTCGATTTGCAAAAAGAATCAACTCAAACGGAGCTATGAAACTCAAGTTATGATCAAACGAAGTTTGAATACAAATCTGGTCTAATTCAAAATTCAAAATTTCAAATACATGTTTGAGTTGGATTACTGGATAGAGGAGATCATAACAAAGAAGTGGGCGTTGGTTTCATTGGATTTGGACTAATGAATAAAAAGATGTGGTCGTTTGAAGCAGAGGGACTAATCTGTAAGAAAGATAATTACATCTAGGTCCCTGGCCGATATTTAAACAGAAAAAGAAAAACCTATCTAACAAACGTTCGCTAAAGAGACTATCCTAGCAAAAACTGATCGTTACAAATCTAAACTAGTGAGCGTTCTCTATATAATTAAACCTAGTAATAAACCGACTAAACCGAACTAAAAGAAAAACCGGACAGGGCGGTTTTTACCGGTTCAAAGAAAAGACCGGTGGCGGCGGCGATGAACCCCAGCGATGGCGGGATGCGGCGCGGCGAGGCAACTACGCGGCATGGGGAGGAGGCGCGGTGGTGCTGGCAGGAAGCGGCGGCGCAGCGCGAGTGGAGTGTGACGGTGGCGCGGGCAGAGTGCGGCGAGCGGTGGCGTGAGGCGGCGGATCTCACCGGCGGCGACGAGGCGCGAGATGTGAGGCGAGGCGAGGCGAGGGGAGAGGTGGCCGGGGCGGCGACTTATATAGGTGGGCGGGGCGGCGCATTGCGTGGAGGAGGGGGCAAAGCGGCGGCCTGGACAGAGTCCTGGTCGGACTCGGCGGCAGCGCGGGATCGCTCGGGACTCTGTCCCGAGCTCGGAGACGAGTGGCGCGGCTGGGCGGGGCCGGCTTGCTGGGCTTCGGCCCAGTTGGCCCGGTCTGGCTAAGAAGATTTTTTTTAAATAAAACATTTTCTCAGACAAATAAAAACAGAAAAGAACAAATATATTATATGGGCATATAATATATCAAAATTTTCAGAAAAAGATTTTCTACAGCATGAACTTTTGTCTAGAGTCAAATAAAATTCATACAAATTCAGATAATTCAAACTGTGCTCCTACTCTAATAAAATCCAATAGAAATCATTTTAAGAATACCAAAATGATTTCAAATTTATTTCTCTCCAATTTTCTGATGTAGGCAATCATGTTACCCTATTTTCCATATATTTTATTTTTGGAGAAAAATAATTTGAATAAAATCCAAATAATTCCAAATTGAAAATAAAATCCAAAAGGACTTTAAATTTGATCTTTGAAACTCCCAACTCATATTTCATATAATTTGAAGAAGTCATTTTATCTTCTCTGATGAAAATCATTGATTTGCATAAAGTTTCTGAGTTGGAAAATATTTCCAAATGAAATTCAAATATTTTCAAAAACCCTTTTCATTTAATTAAATGGAAGAAGTCATGTCATCTTCTCTCTCGGGTTTATCTGAAAAGAGTTTGAATTCACGGAGATCAAAATGCAAAATGAAAGTTTGGGAAAGTCCTTTTATTCCCTCTCATTTAACTTTCAAAAAGTTTCAAATTCACTCACTTTCAGCCAATCAATCAAACAATCAATCAAATCTATCTATTTATATAACATTCCAAAATTTAGAATTTTGGGATGTTACAAAGCTACCACCCTTAAAATGAATCTCGTCCTCAAGATTCGGAGAGGCTAGAAAGAAATAGGTTGGGTTTGGGGTCTTCTCAAAATCCATCGATCATCACAAGGGGGTCTGGGGTGATACCACCCTTAGAAGCAGGGTTACTGTTCCATCAAAACTCATATGCTCCATCCTTATTCTTGACAGTGTCGGTCTTCTCAGATCCTCGAGAAAATTCCTTCTCTGAGCTCTTCCGGTAGTGGCATAACCTTTTCCTCAATTCTTGTGTCCTTTCATCTTGGTAAGGTTATTCCGAGATTGGGTCTTCTTAGCTGACGGGTCTGGCGCCAGTACTAACTAACTATCGATATCTCAAGGGGGTTAACAATTTAGGGTTTCTCCTGCATGAAATGGGTCTGGTTGATCCTCACCGTATAACCTGTGGTTGGCAAAAGCTGTCATGTACAAGGGAAAAAATCTTATACCATTCTAGGGTTTAAACAAGCTTTGATCGTCGTCTCTCTACTATAGGTAAGTCTCTCAGATTTACTATCCCATATAGCAAGGCGAATAATAAGAGTAAGTCGGTATGGTGATCAATCCATCCCGCACCCAAATCATTACCATGTATATGGTTTAGCGAATCTCGCATTCTAACACTCGGTCATCCTCACAAGCATTGCAGAATTTCTCTGGTCGATGAACCAAGTTCGGATAAATCCATTGATTCTGCAAGCCAAACAAACATCTATAGTTCCTTCACAACTCTCAGGTTTTGTGTTACTCCTATAAAATCGTCGGTGGGTAAGGTCGTAATCTCTTCTAGGGTTTTCCTTCAGCAAGAATGTACTTGCTTCTTGGCAGGTCCTGGGGCCTGTGGGTTATGGCCCATCTCATCACTTGTAGTCCTTGAACTTATCATCGGGCAACTGATCATTATTCCATCATCCAACTTCCATCTTCCTAGCATACTTAAAATCCATCCAATTGTATTGTCTCCCTTCCTTCTATTAGTACCGAACTAAAACGTGATTACTCAGACTCCTCATGGAGTTTCTATTGATCCATAATACCAACATCATACCTCCTTTATATCCAATAGTAATTCATCTCTTCATCCTCGTGGGATATCCCACATACCGAGATAAAAACTTATACTTATGAAGTCTATACTCTACTTCCTGGAACATCATTATCCTTTCCAGGATCAAGCATCCTTACAGGGGAATACTGGTCATCTCTGCATGGCACTTCTTCAACTGGGAAAACGTGAAACACATCATGAACTCCTGACAGTCCTTCGGGTGACTCCAACATGTTGGCCACTTCTCCCACACGCTCCAAAAACTCGGTATGGTCCTACAAATCTCGGGGCTAACTGTCCCTTAACTCCAAATCGTTTAACTCATCGCAGATGGACACACGAAGACATGCTCTGTCTCCAATTTCATAGACTACCTCCTTGCGTTTTTGAGTCTGCATAACTCTTCTGTCTAGACTGAGCTACCTTCAGTCTATCTCGAATCAACTTAATATTCTCTTCTGACTCCTTGATCACATTTGGTCCAAACAACTGACGGTCTCCACTTCATCCCACATACTCTTGGGGTATCACACATATCGAGACAAAACTCGTATTCATTTTGTCCGAAATCCATTCAGTGGAGTATACTTATCTTTTCCAGGGGTCAAGGGATCTTATAGGGTACTACCACCCTTGAAATGCACAAATTCATCCATAGACCATAGTTCTCATATCCTTGAAAATGGTCAAAAATCTTCTTCATAGAGTAACAACTCATAAAATCCATATCAGTACCAACGATGCTAACATTATTCATTCTCCAATGATTACAATCTCTCGCTTTTCCATTACATGTCTCAACTCAACACCTCAATATAAAAGAAAATGTTCTCACTTCTACTACTCCATTTCTTTTGTTGAAAACTCAACTATCTAGCACAAGTTTCCTTCTCCTTGGGGCATTCTCTGGCAAAGTGTCATGCTCCATTACAACGAAAACATATTACCTCTGACAAGTCTCGAGGTTTCCTTTTTGGGCAATTGCTGAGGTAGTGCCCTGACTCCTTGCACCTGTAATAGGTGATATGACTCAGGTTCCTCCTCGGCTCCAATCGGTTTCTCTTCCTAGACTTTTCCATTCCAATCAGGGCTTCTATTTCCTGTGGGTCGTATTCTACTTCCTCTTTCGGGAATTCTACTAGATCCCCATTCAAACAATTTTGGGAGATGTGTCCTTCTCCACATGAATAGCAAGACTTAGTGCAGGGTTTACTCGGGTCTTCTTTAGATCTGTCCTCCATCTCTTCCTTCATCATAGTTTCTTCTAAAATTTCCATGAGGGCTCCTTTCATTACTTCTTTCCTCTGCTGGATGGTTCGTTGTACCATGGGGTAAATGTGGCACTGAGCAGGATAGTGGGTAGTTCCTTCACACAAGAAACAAGTAATCTGCCTAGTTGGGCATTTTTCAACTAGGTGACTTCCTTCACAATTAGGACATTCATCCTTGTGTTCTTTATGGGCGTGTCCTATTTCTCCACAAATCTTGCATGCACAAGGTTTCTTCATATCCTTTCCATAAGGCTTCAACTTTTGGGACACCAGCCGAGACATTGGCAGAGTCAACTTAAATTGTTTCCAAGTGGTTACTCCTTGCCATCCATTGATGGTTTGGTACATCCTCCACCAAGTAGCAGCGCCTGATAACCCACAAGTATAGGGGATCGCAACAGCTTCCGAGGGTAGAGTATTCAACTCAAATTTATTGACTCGACACAAGGGGAGCCAAAGAATATTCTCAAGTATTAGCAGTTGAGTGGTCAATTCAACCAC
This sequence comes from Triticum urartu, assembly GCF_003073215.2. Classification (NCBI taxonomy): domain Eukaryota; kingdom Viridiplantae; phylum Streptophyta; class Magnoliopsida; order Poales; family Poaceae; genus Triticum; species Triticum urartu. The sequence goes on along the minus strand of NC_053027.1, from coordinate 340,818,987 downwards.
ACCTGGAAACTTAGTATCTGCAGCAAAGTGCTTAGTAGCAAAGTAATATGATAGTGGTGGTAGCGGCAACAAAAGTAAGACAACAAAAGTAATGTTTTTGGTATTTTGTAGTGATTGTAACAGTAGCAGCGGAAAAGTAAATAAGTGAGAACCAGTATATGGAAAACTCATAGGCACCGGATCAGTGATGGATAATTATGTCGGATGCGGTTCATCATGTAACAGTCATAACATAGGGTGACACAGAACTAGCTCCAATTCATCAATGTAATGTAGGCATGTATTCCGTATATAGTCATACGTGCTTATGGAAAAGAACTTGCATGACATCTTTTGTCCTACCCTCCCGTGGCAGCGGGGTCCTTACGGAAACTAAGGGATATTAAGGCCTCCTTTTAATAGAAAACCGGAACAAAGCATTAGCACATAGTGAATACATGAACTCCTCAAACTATGGTCATCACCGGGAGTGGTCCCGATTATTGTCACTTCGGGGTTGCCGGATCATAACACATAGTAGGTGACTATAGACTTGCAAAATAGGATCTAGAACTCACATATATTCATGAAAACATAATAGGTTCAGATCTGAAATCATGGCACTTGGGCCCTAGTGACAAGCATTAAGCATAGCAAAGTCATAGCAACATCAATCTCAGAACATAATGGATACTAGGGATCAAACCCTAACAAAACTAACTCGATTACATGATAAATCTCATCCAACCCATCACCGTCCAGCAAGCCTACGATGCAATTACTCATGCATGGCGGTGAGCATCATGAAATTGGTGATGGAGGATGGTTGATGATGACGACGGCGACGAATCCCCCTCTCCGGAGCCCCGAACGGACTCCAGATCAGCCCTCCCGAGAGGTTTTAGGGCTTGGCGGCGGCTCCGTATCATAAAACGTGATGATTTCTTCTCTCTGATTTTATTCTCATCGAAACTCAATATATGGAGGTGGAGTTGTAGTCGGAGACGCAACAGGGGGCCCACGAGGTAGGGGGCGCGCCCTAGGGGGGGCGCCCCCACCCTCGTGAGAAGGGTGTGGGCCCCTGGTCTTCAGCTTTGGCGAGGATTTTTTATTGTTTTTTCTAAGATGTTCCATGGAGTTTCAGGTCATTCCGAGAATATTTCTTTTCTGCACATAAAACAACATCATGGTAATTCTGCTGAAAACAGCGTCAGTCCGGGTTAGTTCCATTCAAATCATACAAGTTAGAGTCCAAAACAAGGGGAAAAGTGTTTGGAAAAGTAGATACGACGGAGACGTATCAATTCCCCCAAGCTTAAAGCCTTGCTTGTCCTCAAGCAATTCAGTTGACAAACTGATAGAAAGAAAGAAAAACTTTTACAAACTCTGTTTGCTCTTGTTGTTGTAACTATGTCAAGAAAGCATTCAATTTTTTAGCATAAATCATAACTAACCACATTTGCAATAATTCTCAGCTCTCATGATTACTCATATCAATAGCATAATCAACTAGCAAGTCATAATAATAAATCTTGGATGACAACACTTTCTCAAAACAATCATAATATGATATAACAAGATGGTATCTCGCTAGCCCTTTCTGAGACCGCAAAACATAAATGCAGAGCACCTTTAAAGATCAAGGACTGACTAGACATTGTAATTCATGGTAAAAGAGATCCAATCATAGTCATACCCAATATAAATTAACAATAATTAATGCAAATGACGGTTGTGCTCTCCAGCTAGTGCTTTTTAATAAGAGGGTGATGACTCAACATAAAAGTAAATGGATAGGCCCTTCGCAGAGGGAAGCAGGGATTTGTAGAGGTGCCAGAGCTCGGTTTTGAAATAGAGATAAATTGTATTTAGAGCGGTATACTTTCATTGTCAACGTAACAACTAAGAGATGGCGATATCTTCCATGCTAAACACATTATAGGCGGTTCCCAAACAGAGTGGTAAAGTTTATACTCCCCTCCACCAACAAGCATCAATCCATGGCATTCTCGAAACAACGAGTGCCTCCAACATACATCAGGTCCCAGGGGGAGTTTTGTTTGCAATTAATTTTGATTTAGTTTGCATAAAGCATGGGACTGGGCATCCCGGTGACCAGCCATTTTCTCGTCAGTGAGGAGCGGAGTCCACTCCTGTTGAGAATAACCCGCCTAACACGGAAGATAAGGACAACCTTTGTTGATACATGAGCTATTCGAGCATACAAAACAGAATATTTATTTGAAGGTTTAGAGTTTGGCACATACAAATTTACTTGGAACGGCAGGTAGATACCGCATATAGGAAGGTATGGTGGACTCATCTGGAATAACTTTGGGGTTTAAGGGATTGGATGCACAAGCAGTATTCCCGCTTAGTACAGGTGAAGGCTAGCAAAAGACTGGGAAGCGACCAACTAGAGAGCGACAACAGCCATGTACATGCATTAAAATTAATAAACCATGAACATAAATATCGTGAAGGCTATGTTGAATTGTTTCAACTACATGCGTGAACATGTGCCAAGTCAAGTCACTTAAATCATTCAAAGGAGTATACCACCCCATCATACCACATCATAATCATCTCAATAGCATGTTGGCACACAAGGTAAACCATTATAACTCATAGCTAATCAAGCATGGCACAAGAAACTATGATCTCTAATTGTCATTGCAAACATGTTTATTCATAATCTGAATTAAGAACGAGGGACTCATTATATTTACAAAAACAAAAGAGGTCGAGTTCATACCAGCTTTTCTCATCTCAGTCAGTCCATCATATATCATCATAATTGCCTTTCACTTGCACGACCGAACGGTGTGAATAATAATAAGAGTGCACGTGCATTGGACTAAGATGGAATCTGCAAGCATTCAATAAACATGACAAGACAAGGCAATATGGGCTCTGGGTTAAGTCAACAATAATGCATATAAGAGCCACTTCACCAATTTAATTATGGTCTTCTCCTACTGACCCCCAAATAAAAGAAAAGAAATAAAACTATTTACACGGGAAAGCTCCCAACAAGCAAAAGAAGAACAGGAAATATTTTTGGGTTTTCTTTTTAATTATTACTACTACAACAGAAAAATAAACTACTACTAATTTTTTTGGTTTTTCTTAAGGTTTAACAAACACACAAGAAGAAAGCAGGAAAAAGAAAATAAACTAGCATGGATATTACAGTGAAAAGGTATGAGCACCAACATCTTGCAATGAGTGTGTGTGAACATAAATGTAATGTCGGTGAGAAATACGTACTCCCCCAAGCTTAGGCTTTTGGCCTAAGTTGGTCTATGGCCATGGTTGGCCTGGCGGATATCCATAATAATAGATGTTGGGGTCGTACTGTGATGAGGAAGGATAGTTGGGATCATACTGATGTGCAGCGGTTATCGCCTGCTGAGCTGCAGCGTGGAGTCGGGCTGCCTCCGCTCTCCTCTCGTACACTTCTGCCTCCTCTCTGGTAATAACATATCTTCCTTTTGCCTGTGAATCAAAGAAGGCAGGAGCAGGGAGAGTAATACGGAAAACACGTCGTTTATCAAAAATTAAACGATATAAGAGAGGTGATTCAGGCCTCTCGAGAAACTGGTGCGAAGCCATAGAGTTATAATCTAAATATGTAGGAGGCAACTCCATATCACCCTCACGAATTTCTATTTCAAGAAAATGAGCTATGCGGGTTGCATAAATTCCTCAAAAGAAATCTCCATTATGTCTATTATGATGCAACCTACGAGCTACAATGGCTCCCGTATGATAAGATTGGTCTCCTAACACAGCACTCCTAAGAATGATAAGATCAGGGACACACATGTGACATGCTTCATCCTTAGCATTTATGCATCTACCGATGAAGAGAGCAAAATAATGTATAGCAGGAAGGTGAATGCTCCCTATGGTAGCCTGCGTTATGTCTCTGGATTCCCCCACAGTTATACTAGCAAGAAAGTTTCTAAATTCAGATTTAGGGGGATCCCTGAGACTGCGCCATGATGGAAGTTTGCAAGCAGAAGTGAAATCCTCTAGGTCCATGGTATAAGATTTGTCATAAAGATCAAACATGACTGAAGGAGAATTACGCGAAGATGAATACTCAAACCTCCTCACAAATGAACTTGTGAGATCATGATACCCGGGGCATTTGTTAGCCTCAAAATCCTCAAGACCGGCATTGCGCAAATATGCTTTGAATTCTTCTTTAATTCCCGCATGGTCCATAAAATTTTCCGACGGCCATTCGCAAGGCCGTACTGGAGTGTCTCTTGGTGGATCCTCGTCAGCATCGCGCATAGCAATCCTGGGTCCTTGCTTCTTAGAGGAACCACCTTTGAACATCTTCCTAAACATATTGTTTTTCTCTGAAAAATTCTGAAATTTTTAGTAACTTCAAAATAAAAGTGAACCAACTTCAATAAAACTCATAGCAACTACTCCTACAAGTGCCTAGAGCCTATATCAAGCATTAGAACTACTTGGAACCATATAAATTTGACATGCAAGCTCCGGAACATGGTCACCTATGCAGCACAAATTTTCAAAGAATAAAGCACTAGAACAAAAACTAATTGGACCAATGGAGGAGTCACCTACCAAGGAACAATCTCCCCGAGTAGTTTTAAGAGAGGTGCTTTGAGCAAGGAGATCGAAAATCACAGCAAAAGTGGCTGGAACTCGTGCTTGAGTTGGTTTTTCGGGTTTGTGTGAGATAGAGGAAGAAGATGGGTGCTGGGATAAGTGGAGAAGGGCCACCGTGGGCCCACGAGGTAGGGGGTGCGCCCTATAGGGGGGGGGGCGCCCACCACCCTCGTGGCCAGGTGGCAGCTCCTCCCGCGGTATTTTTTGCACAGTAAATCCTCAAATATTCCTGAAAAAATCATATTAAATTGGCATGTCATTCTGAGGACTTTTATTTTCAGGATATTTTTATATTGCACAGATAAATCAGGAAACAGACAGAAAATACTATTTTTACTTTATTTAATATAAATAACAGAAAGTAAAAGTGGGGTACAGAAGTTTGTGCTTCTAGTTTCATCCATCTCATGCTCATCAAAAAGAATCAACTAACAAGGTTGATCAAGTCTTGTTAACAAACTCATTCCGATAATCATGAAACCGAAGCAATTTCGAATAACACTAAGTTACCTCAACGAGGATATGCACATCCCCAATAATAAGAATATCATATTTCTTCTTGACAGTAGGAAGAGGAAATTCAAAACATCCAAATATAATCGATGGAATTTTCCCAATAGAATTGATACTATGAACTTGAGGTTGTTTCCTCGGAAAGTGTACCATATGCTCATTACCATTAACATGAAAAGTGACATTTCCTTTGATGCAATCAATAACAGCCCCTGCAGTATTAAGAAAAGGTCTTCCAAGAATAATAGGCATACTATCATCCTCGGGAATATCAAGTATAACAAAGTCTGTTAAAATAGTAACATTTGCAAGCACAACAGGCACATCCTCACAAATACCGACAGGTATAGCAATTGATTTATCAGCCATTTGCAAACATACTTCAGTAGGTGTCAGCTTATTCAAGTCAAGTCTACGATATAAAGAGAGAGGCATAACACTAACACCGGCTCCAAGATCACATAAAGCAGTTTTAATATAATTCTTTTTAATGGAGCAAGGTATAGTAGGTACTCTGGGGTCTCCAAGTTTCTTTGGTATTCCACCCTTAAAAGTATAATTAGCAAGCATGGTGGAAATTTCATCTTCCGGTATCTTTCTTTTATTAGTAATGATATCCTTCATATATTTAGCATAAGGATTTGTTTTGAGCACATCAGTTAATCTCATACACAAAAAGATAGGCCTAATCATTTCAGCAAAGCGCTCAAAATCCTCATCATCCTTTTTCTTGGATGGTTTCGGAGGAAAAGGCATGGGTTTCTGAACCCAAGGTTCCCTTTCTTTACAATGTTTCCTAGCAATAAAGTCTCTTTTATCATAACGTTGATTCTTTGATTGTGGGTTATCAAGATCAGCAGCAGGTTCAATGTCTACATCATTATCATTACTAGGTTGAGCATCATCATGAACATCATCATTAATATTTTTACTAGGTTCATGTTCATTACCAGATTGTGTTTCAACATCTGACATAGAAATATCATTTGGATTATCAGGTGGTTCAGCAATAGGTTCACTAGAAGTTTGCACAGTTCTATCATTTTTCTTCTTCTTCTTTTTAGAAGAATTAGGAACATCAATATTATTTCTTTGAGAATCTTGCTCGATTCTCTTAGGGTGGCCTTCAGGATACAAAGGTTCCTGAGTCATTCTACCAGTTCTAGTAGCCACTCTAACATCATAATCATTTTTCTTACTATTCATTTCATCAAGCACTTCTTTTTGAGCCTTAAGTACTTGTTCTACTTGAGTGGTAACCATAGAAGCATGTTTGCTAACAAGTTTAAGTTCACCTTTAATATCAGCCATATAATCGCCCAAGCATCTAATCATATAAGCATTTTCTTTTAATTGTCTACCAAAATAAGCATTGAAGTCGTCTTGCTTATACACAAAGTTATCAAACTCATCCAAGCATTGACTAGCAATTTTAGTAGGAGGGACTTCAGCTTTATCATATCTATAGAGAGAATTTACCTTTACTACCTGTGTCGGAATATCGGGATTAGGAGGTTCTTCAGTAAATAAAAAATTAAGATCATATGTTTCTTCAACAGGCGCTATATTAAGACCATGTATTTCTTCAATAGGAGGTAAATTTTAACGTCTTTAGCTTTAATACCTTTTTCTTTCATAGATTTCTTTGCCTCTTGCATATCTTCGGGACTGAGAAATAGAACACCTCTCTTCTTCGGAGTTGGTTTAGGAATAGGCTCAGTAATTGGAGCAGGAGATGGCTCAGGAACTGGCTCAGGAGGTGCCCAATTATTTTCATTTGTCAACATATTATTCAATAGAATTTCAGCTTCATTCGGTGTTCTTTCCCTGAAAAGAGAACCAGCACAACTATCCAGGTAATCTTTGGAAGCATCGGTTAGTCCATTATAAAAGATATCAAGTATTTCAGGTTTCTTAAGAGGATGATCAGGAAAAGCATTAAGTAACTTGAGAAGCCTCCCCCAAGCTTGTGGGAGACTCTCTTCTTTAATTTGCACAAAGTTGTATATTTCCCTCAAAGCAGCTTGTTTCTTATGTGCAGGGAAATATTTAGCAGAGAAGTAATAAATCATATCCTGGGGACTACGCACACAACCAGGATCAAGAGAATTAAACCATATCTTAGCATCACCCTTTAATGAGAACGGAAATATTTTGAGTATATAAAGGTAATGCGATCTCTCATCATTACTGAACAGGGCAGCTATATCATTTAACATAGTAAGATGTGCCACAACAGTTTCAGATTCATAGCCATAGAACGGATAAAATTCGACCAAAGTAATTATATCAGGATCAACAGAGAATTCATAATCCTTATTGGGAACACATATAGGTGAAGTAGCAAAAGCAGGGTTAGGTCTCATTTTATCTCTAAGTGATTCTTTGTTCCATTTAATTAATAACCTCTTAAGATCATATCTATCTATGCAAGCAAAAATAGCGGTAGAATATTCCATATCAAAAAGATAACCCTCAGGAATAACAGGCATATTTTCATCAACACTATCATCATTGTATTCAGATTCAAGAATTTCTTTTTCTCTAGCCCTAGCAATTTGTTCATCAAGAAATTCACCAAGGGGCACAGTAGTATCAGGCATAGAAACAGTTTCATCATAAGTATCATGCATAGCAGAAGTGGCATCATCAATAACATGCGACATATCACAACGAATAGCAAAAGAAGATGTAGGTGTCGCAAACTTACTCATATCAGAAGGTGAAGCAAGTGCAAAGCTAGATGACAGTTCCTTACCTCCCCTCGTAGTTGAGGGATAGATCTTGGTTTTTGGACCTCTCAAGTTCTTCATAGTGTCCAGCAGATATAAATCCCAAGTGACTCAAGGAATAGAGCTATGCTCCCCAGTAACGGCGCCAGAAATTAGTCTTGATAACCCACAAGTATAGGGGATCGCAACAGCTTTCGAGGGTACAGTATTCAACCCAAATTTATTGATTCGACACAAGGGGAGACGAAGAATATTCTCAAGTATTAGCAGCTGATTTGTCAATTCAACCACACCTGGAAACTTAGTATCTGCAGCAAAGTGTTTAGTAGCAAAGTAATATGATAGTGGTGGTAGCGGCAACAAAAGTAAGACAACAAAAGTAATGTTCTTGGTATTTTGTAGTGATTGTAACAGTAGCAGCGGAAAAGTAAATAAGCGAGAACCAGTATATGGAAAACTCGTAGGCACCGGATCAGTGATGGATAATTATGCCGGATGCGGTTCATCATGTAACATTAATAACATAGGGTGACACAGAACTAGCTCCAATTCATTAATGTAATGTAGGCATGTATTCCGTATATAGTCATACGTGCTTATGGAAAAGAACTTGCATGACATCTTTTGTCCTACCCTATAACACCCTCGATGCGACTATATCTCCCACGTGTCGAGGCACGACTTAGAGGCATAATCGCATTGAAGGCATATGTTGCAAGTTAGGCAATCTTCACAACATCCCATGTAATATATATATAATAAAAGGGGAGATAACATAGTTGGCTTACACTCGCCACGTTAATCAAGTACATAAATAACATTACATCATGCAAACACTCACGGCCCGACTACGGCGCCAAAATAAAAGATAACCCAACATCCGATACGGTTCCGATCACCCTCAACTGGGCACCACTACTGACCATCATGAAAGGAAACATAGTATCGTTGAGAGTCCTCGTCGAACTCCCAATTGAGCTCAAGCGCGTCACCTGGAGCGGAATCATCAGGCCCTGCATCTGGTGTAATAGTAAACTGTAAGCCACAGGGACTTCGAAAGTTCAAATCCCATCTGCCCATAATCGCGGGCACGGCTTTCGAAAGTTCAAATCCCTGCAGGGGAGTCCCAGCTTAGCCCATGACAAGCTCTCACGGTCAACGAAGGAATAGACCTCCTCCCGAGACGTTCCGATCAGACTCGGTACCTCGGTTCTTCAAGACACTTCGACAGGTTAAAACAAGACCAGCAACACCACCCAGATGTGCCGACAAATCCCGATAGGAGCTGCACATATCTCGTTCTCAGGGCACACCGGATGAGCAAGACGTCGGGTAGGCCAGCCCAGAGTTGCCCCTGGTAGCCCCGGACATCGCTCGGTTGGACCAACACTCAGAGGAGCACTGGCCCGGGGGGGGGGGGGCTAAAATAAGATGACCCTCGGGCTCCGGAAACCCAAGGGAAAAGAGGCTAGGTGGCAAAAGATAAAACCAAGGTTGGGCATTGCTGGAAAAGCTTTAATCAAGGCGAACTATCAAGGGGTTCCCATTATAACCCAACCACGTAAGGAACGCAAAATCCGGGAACATAACACCGATATGACGGAAACTAGGGCGGCAAGAGTGGAACAAAACACTAGGCGAGGGGCCGATCCTTCCACCCTTTACCAAGTATATAGATGCATTAAGATAACAAGATAAAATAATGATATCCCAACAAGTAAATAAATGTTCCAACAAGGAACGGCCTCCAATCTTCACCTGCAACTAGCAACGCTATAAGAGGGGCTGAGCAAAGCGGTAACATAGCCAATCAATGGTTTGCTAGGACATGGTGGGTTAGAGGTTTGACATGGCAATTTAGGAGGCTTGAAAGCAAGTGGTAGGCATCGTAGCATTGGCATAGCAAAAGAGTGAGCAATCTAGCATAGCAAAGATAGTAGTGATTTCGAGGGTATGATCATCTTGCCTGCAAAGTTGTCAGAGTTGACTGGATCCTCGAAAGCAAACTCAACGGGCTCCGCGTTAGCGAACTCGTCTCCTGGCTCTACCCAAACAAGACAAACAAGCAACAAGGACACAATCAACCACGTGCAAGGATCAAACAATATGATGCAAGGATGATATGCTATGCGGGATGCGATGCGGGATGCGTATGCAAGATTTGACAAGGGATGCATGAAACTGGCCTCAACTTGGAAATCCAAGTGTGCCACTGGAAAGATGAGATGAAATCTCTTGAAAACGATATAAAGAACGCCGGAATCGGAGCTATGGTTTGGAAATGGCAAGCAATTCAAATATGGCCACGTTCTGCGATTTACAGCAAGTAGCCGTCTAAATGCAACGAGATGAACATGCTACAGCACCCAAACATGGCATAAAAATACATGGCAGGGATTCATTCATGATGCTTAACAAAAGTCTAGCACTGAGCTACGGTAAATTCATCCATTAACAGGTTCAAAAAAGCATGGCAAAAATGCATATGGTAAATAGATTTCAGACTTAGTGAAATTAACACTTGTCTAGAATTTCATATCAGATAGCACTCTTCGGAGCAACAAAACTATATGCTACAGGACCTGAACATGGCAAAGAAAAGCATGGCGTGGAGCTCCTCAAAGAGATTAACAAAAGTCCTTTAGTGACATTGAGCCAAAAGGGGTTAGAAAATACAATTGTGAGCATGTGAACATGACAAAAACATAATCAGTTTTCAGACTTAGTGAAAACTGGAGCATGCTGAAACAGATATCAAGTAGGCATGTTTACGAGCTCGATGCACTCACTACAGAGCAAGTCATGACAAACTAAGCATACATCCACCAAGAATACACAAAATGCAAGCTAGACATGGCAAGAACAATAGCATAGCATGCACGGATCAACTACAACATCCTCGGCAAAATTGCTAACAAGTAGACAATCTGCCCAGATTCACGTAGTAGCAAAAGTAGAGCTCGATTGACTCAAGCTAGGGTGTTCCATAATTGCAAACAAAGACATGGATGGATAGAGCACTACAATATTAACAAAACATCCTTACTGATCATCCTTAAAAGAGGCACGGATCACTAGGAAACAACATGAACATATGGCATCATGAGAAAAACAGATCAAGGACTTAGCGGAATTGCTAAGTCCCTGAAATCAGCATTACCAAGTGCCTCACTTTGCAAGATTGTGCTAGTCACCACACACATCACAAAAATACATGGGTTGCACCTCTGGAAAAATGGCAAAACCCTTAACAAAACACATGTAGAGCTCATGGGCATATCATGCACACAATAATCATGGCAAAAATGACAAATATCTAAATGGAGCAGCAGATCTGACAATTATCTCAAGTAGCCCTCTTCTAACAGCATTTCGGGCATCAAGATGAACTCAGCTGAAAATGATGCAATGGAATGAAATGATGTGCTGTCTGAGTCGAACAATTTGGTATCCTATATGCTCAAAACAGAGCTACGGATGCAAAGTTACGATGCGATGAACATGGCAATATGAACTAGGGTTTCGGAAGTCAACCCTTGAGATTTAGATCTCAGATCTGGCACTGTAGCGGGTACTGTAGTGGTACTGTAGCAGACGGGCTCGTGGTCGCCGAAAATGGAGGCGAGGTCGCCGGACTTGGCGTGGGGGCGGCCGGAGAGGTCGGATCCGACCGGATCCCGCCGGATCCGGGCGCGGCGGGGCCGGAGGAGCAGCGGGCCGGCGAGGGGCGGCGACGAGGCGGAGCGGCGGCGGGCTCCGGCGCGCTGGGCGGCGGTCGGCGATGGCGACCACGGAGGCCGGCGTCGGAGGGCGGCGAGGGGCTTGACCGCCGGAGCGCGGGGAGAAGAAGCCCCGGGCGGCGCGACGAGGTAGGAGGGCGGCGGCAGGCGCGGGCTCGCGGGAGCCGGCCACGGGCCTCCCGGGCCGGAGCGGCGGCGGCGGGGACGAGGCGACACGTGGCACGCAGCTAGTGGACTGGGGCGGCGTCTCGAAGTGTCCAGCCGGATACGGACATGTCCGGCGCGGCGCGAGACAATTTTTAGGGTTTCGGGGGAAGGAGAAGGAGAATTTCGGAGGGGGTGTCTTTAAATAGGCATTGAGGGAGCTAGGAGAGTCCAAATGAGGTGTGGTTTTCGGCCACGCGATCGTGATCGAACGCTCTAGATGATGGAGAAGGTTTTGGTGGGTTTTGGGCCAAATTGAAGGGGTGTTGAGCTGCAACACACACGAGGCCTTTTCGGTCCCTCGGTTAACCGTTGGAGCATCAAACGAAGTCCAAATGGTACGAAACTTGACAGGCGGTCTACCGGTAGTAAACCAAGGCAGCTTGGCAAGTCTCGGTCCAATCCGGAAATGTTTAATCCCCATACACGAAAGAAAGGTAGAAATGACCACCGGAGGAGAACTAAGCGCCGGAATGCAAAACGGACAACGGGGAAAATGCTCGAATGCATGAGATGAACACGTATGCCAATGCAATGCACATGATGACATGATATGAGATGCATGACAATGATAACAACACACGGAGACAAAAACCCGAACCCGAGAAAATAAAATAACTTAACGCCAGAAACGGGAAGAGTTGGAGTACATATTGGGTAAGTTACATCCGGGGTGTTACAACACTCCACCACTACGAAAGGATCTCGTCCCGAGATCTAGGACTGAAAGAACGCCGGGTACTCAGAACGGAGGTGATCCTCGCATTCCCAGGTAGCTTCACGGTCAGAATGGTGTGACCACTTGACTTTGAGGAATTTGATTGACTTGTTGCGAGTCTTGCGTTCAGTATCTTCAAGAATAGCAACTGGGTGCTCACGATAGGAGAGATCTTCCTGGAGCTCAATGTCCTCGAAGTTGACGGTGCGGTCAGGAGTCTTGAAGCACTTTCGGAGCTGAGAGACATGGAACACATCATGAACATTTGCAAAGTTTGAAGGAAGCTCGAGTCGATAGGCGAGATCGCCTCTCTTGCTGACAATCTTGAAAGGTCCCACGTATCTAGGGGCAAGCTTCCCTTTGATACCGAAGCGACGAGTACCTTTCATAGGAGAGACGCGGAGGTAAACATGATCTCCGATCTCGAAAGCCAAATCACGGTGCTTACTGTCATAGTAGCTCTTTTGGCGGGATTGGGCTGCTTTGAGGTTATCTCGAATGACTTTGCACATTTCCTCTGCCTCTGTGATTAAGTCATTACCCAGCAGCTGCCGTTCACCGGTTTCAGACCAGTTGAGAGGGGTACGGCACTTCCTGACATACAGAATTTCAAATGGGGCCTTGCCCGAACTTGCTTGAAAACTGTTGTTGTAGGAGAATTCAGCATAAGGAAGACAATCCTCCCACTTCATGCCGAAGGAGATCACACAAGCCCTGAGCATATCTTCAAGAATCTGGTTGACACGCTCGACTTGACCGTTAGTTTGAGGATGGAAAGCTGTGCTGAAGCGGATGTTGGTGCCCATGGCCTTCTGAAAAGAATCCCAAAACTTGCAGGTAAAGATGCTGCCACGGTCTGAAGAGATCACTTGTGGAATACCGTGCAGAGAGACAATTCGAGAGGTATAGAGTTCCGCCAATTGAGCTGCAGTGATTGACTCTTTGATAGGCAGAAAGCGAGCCACTTTGGTGAGTTTGTCGATGACAACGAATATAGCATCATTGCCATGCCTGGACTTTGGAAACCCAGTCACAAAGTCCATTTCGATGTGGTCAAACTTCCATTCTGGAATGGCAAGAGGTTGGAGGAGACCAGCTAGTATTTGGTGTTTTGCCTTCACTCTTCTGCAGACATCACATTCATTCATGAATTGAGCAATCTCGCGCTTCATTCGAGTCCACCAATAAGTCTGCTTGAGGTCCTGATACATCTTCGTGCTCCCAGGGTGGATGGAGAGGAGAGAATTGTGAGCCTCGTTCATGATCACTTTACGGAGTTCACCTTTGGGTACAACAATACGGTCCTCGAAGAAGAGAGTATCCTTGTCATTAAGGAGGTAGCACTTGTACTTGGGTTGACTCTTGGCAATCCCAATCTTCACCTTTTTCACCATAGCATCAAGAAGCTGGGCTTGGCGAATCTGGTCTTCCAAGGTATGTGAGACTTGAAGGTTGGCGAGGAAACCTCGAGGAACAACTTGCAGATTAAGTTTGCGGAAAGCTTCACAAAGCTCGGGTTGTTAAGGCTTAAGAATCAGGCTGTTGCAATAAGCTTTCCTGCTCAATGCGTCAACAATCACATTGGCCTTCCCTGGAGTATACTCGATACTCGGATTATACTCTTGAATCATTTCAACCCATCGAGTTTGCCTGAGGTTGAGATTAGGCTGAGTGAAGATGTACTTGAGACTCTTGTGGTCAGTGAAAATGTCCACTTTTCTTCCCAATAAGAGATGTCTCCAAGTCAAAAGAGCATGCACAACTCCCGCCAACTCGAGATCATGAGTGGGGTAGTTCTTCTCATTGGGCTTCAATTGGTGAGAGGTATAAGCAACAACTTTTTTCTCTTGCATCAACACTGCGCCAAGACCTTGGAGAGAGGCATCACAAAAGATCTCGTACGGTTTGGATTCATCAGGCGGAGTGAGAACTGGAGCAGTGATCAATTTCTCTTTCAAAGTGTTGAAAGCAATGTCACACTCCGGAGACCAAACGTACTTGACGTGCTTCTAGAGAAGATTTGAGAGAGGCTTCGCGATCTTGGAAAAGTTTTCAACGAATCTTCGGCAATAACTTGCGAGACCGAGGAAGCTACGGAGTTGCTTCACGTTCTAAGGAGGTTCCCAATTCACAATAGAAGACACCTTCTCAGGATTCACGGCAAATGCCCTTGGCAGAGATGATATGACCAAGATAAAGAACCTCATCGAGCCAAAATTCGCACTTGGAGAACTTGGCATAGAACTTGTGTTCCCTCAGCTTGTCGAGTACCAAGCGCAAGCATGATCTTCCTTGTTCTTCGAGAAAACCAGAATGTCGTCGAGATAGACCAAAACAAAGTCATTGGTGTAGGCGTTGAAGATGAAGTTCATTATGCGAGAGAAAGTCGGAGGAGCGTTGACGAGGCCAAAAGACATGACAGTGTATTCATATGAACCATAGCTTGTCCTGAAAGCCGTCTTGGGAATATTTTGCTCACGGATTCGAATTTGATGATAACCCATACGGAGATCAAGCTTGGAGAATACTTGGGCACCTTTGAGTTGTTCGAACAGCTCATTGATGTCGCGAAGTGGGTATTTGTTCTTGATGGTCTTCTTGTTAAATGGATAGTAATCAACACAAAGTCGATCCGTTCCATCCTTCTTCTTCACAAAAAGAACACCACAACCCCACGGAGAAGAACTAGGCCGGATGAGACCCATTCTTTCTTGAATATCGAGTTGCTTCTTCAGCTCCTTCAACTCTTCAGGTCCGAGCTTGTAAGGACGCTTGCACACAGGTTTCGTGCCAGGCTCAAGATCGATGACGAATTCAACTGGCCGGTGCGGAGGCATTCCTGGAAGCTCTTCTGGAAAGACGTCTTGATATTCGCAAACGACTGGAATTTGCGAGATAGCATCGAGTTCACCCTTCTCATTGAGAGAAAACAGACGGATAGTATCATCACGAGTGGCAAAGACAATTACATCCTCAGACGAATGAGTCAATTGAATCTGCCTGGCTGCACAGTCAAGATGTGCCTTGTGCTTAGAAAGCCAATCCATCCTGAGAATAAGATCAATATCCGAGTTTCCAAGAACCATAGGAGAAGAAAGGAACTTGTAGTCACCCAAGGTGATAGTAACGTCCGGAGCCATCATTTTAGTGTTCATGAACAAACCCGGAGAAGAAACCGCTATCGTCTTAGGCAAATCAATAGTATGCACATCATGCATGGATGCAAAAGGCTTCGATAAAAATGATAAAGATGCACCAGTGTCAAAAAGAACTCTTGCGGGAATGTCATTAACAGGAAGGTTACCCATGATCACATCTGGTGAGTCCTCTGCCTGAGCTGCATTCAGCAAGTTGACCTTGGCGGACTTGGTGTTATGCGTGACCATAGCTGTACTTGCCGATCTAACAGGAGGAGGAGGAGGGAGACGCCTCTGATTGAGACACTTGTTGGCATAGTGACCCTTCTGTTGGCACTTGTTGCACGTGACCTCCGAAAGCGTATGGTGATACGGAGCACTCAATCTTGGAGCTTGAGACGAAGTCTTGTTCTGAAAGCCAGGGTTGGGTGGGTGGGAAGATCCACTGCCACCTTTGCTCTTCTGCTAATACGGCTGACGGAACGGAGGAGGAGGAAGCCAATACTTCTCCTGCTTGGCCACTTGAGTAGAGGAAGAAGGAGTAGCATCTCTGACTCGCTTCTTGGAAGCATCACACCTCAGTTGAGCGGCCTCTCGCTTCAATGCCATGTTGTAGAACTCATCGTACCTCAAGGGCTCAAAGAGAACAAGAGCTAGCTGAATTTCTTCTCTGAGACCACCCCTGAACTGGTATATCATGCTCTTCTCATCAGGAACGTCCTGCTTGGCAAAGCGGGCGAGCTTCTGAAACAACTTGTTGTAGTCATAGACAGACAAAGAGCCTTGCTTCAGGTTGCGGAATTCCTCATGCTTGCTTTCAACCATGCTCTGAGGGATATGGTGAGCTCTGAAATCTTGACGGAATTCATCCCAAGTGATCACACGTCCACCTCTGGAATCCTTGTACTGCTGGAACCATTCTGCAGCTTGATCTTTGAGTTGGAAGGAAGCGAACATGACGAAGTCCTCAGGCTTGACGTTACTGCACTCGAAATGCTTGCACAGATCCACAAGCCAATCGTCAGCATCGGTTGCCTCAACACAATTGTTGAAAGTCTTTGGCCCGTTAGCATGGAACTGGTTGAGTGTAGCAAAGTGATTCTGAGTGTTGCCTTGGTTCCCTTGGTTGCCTTGATTGCGCTCTTGAAGAATTTGCATGATCAACTGTGTGTTTGCATTGGTTGCGGCCATCACAGCTTGCCATGCCTCTGGAGGAGGTGGAGGTGGTGGCGGATCCTGATTCTGGTTCTGATTGGTGCTCTTAGCGGGAGCCATCCTGAAGAGATTGACCACCGTTAGCACATAGACAGATAAAATGAAGCTGAATCCAACGGAATGAAAATTGCAACATATAGTCTTCACATCCGAACAAAATGAATGAATTCATTCCTCTTGAAATGGTCACATATCCATAAATTGAGAAGCCACGTAGAATTTAGGTAGAGAAATAAATCAACAAGGTACGGATCAAGAACGAATACTCGGTAAGAAATCCCAATCTCAAACCAAATATCCGTGGAAGAAGAAACTAGAGCTACAAGAATTCCCACCTATGAAACTCCCGAACCTTTCCGGTTATGCAATCAGGTGTTGGGGATACAGGGGAAGCATAATATCTCACCCAAATCTAGCAAATCCTATATCCAGCTGTATCCATCCTTCAACACATAACCGAGAAAAACTTCGGAAACCATCTACCTCAACATTCGAAAAGCATCCGTTATACAAGTTATGGCGATACTCCCGAACTCCCGCCCCAGTAATGGGTGGCGTCGAGGTTATCTCACCAATGAACTGCATAAAAGAGATTTTTGATGTCGGCGTACTAAACTCAGGTATTCCAGAACTGCAATGATAAAATTATGACGACAACACCTCAGAGCTCAACTCCCCGGGACACTTCCACAAAACCCCTGACAGGAGGCACCAAGACAATGTTCTCGTCATAAAACCATCGGAACGATTCCAAGATACCCGCGTGATCCTAAATTTTTTTTTGTGAAATTTGAGAAGAGAAGAGTCAAAACTCTACGTCAGGATGCCTTACCAGAGCGATGAGGAGACTGGGAAGTAAAAAGAATTCCTAAACTCTCCAATATATAATTCCTAAATGACTCAAAACATTTTTCTAGACACAACTCGGCTGCTAAAAACAATCAAGCAATGGGGCTCCTAAGGTTGGGGAAGGCTCTGATTACCAACTTATAACACCCTCGATGCGACTATATCTCCCACGTGTCGAGGCACGACTTAGAGGCATAATCGCATTGAAGGCATATGTCGCAAGTTAGGCAATCTTCACAACATCCCATGTAATATATATATATAATAAAAGGGGAGATAACATAGTTGGCTTACACTCGCCACGTCAATCAAGTACATAAATAACATTACATCATCCAAACACTCACGGCCCGACTACGGCGCCAAAATAAAAGATAACCCAACATGCGACACGGTCCCGATCACCCTCAACAAGGCACCACTACTGATCATCAGGAAAGGAAACATAGTATCGTTGAGAGTCCTCGTCGAACTCCCACTTGAGCTCAAGCGCGTCACCTGGAGCGGAATCATCAGGCCCTGCATCTGGTGTAATAGTAAACTTTGAGCCACAGGGACTCAGCAATCTCGCACCCTCGCGATCAAGACTATTTAAGCTTATAGGAAAGGCAAGGTATATATGTGGAGCTGCAGCAAGCGACTAGCATATATGGTGGCTAACCTGTTCGCAAAAGAGAGTGAGAAGAGGAGGCAAAGCGCGAGCGAGAAACTAGAGAACAACCTGCGCAATCATTACTCCAACACCGTGTCCACTTCCCGGACTCCGCCGAGAAGAGGCCATCACGGTAACACACTCAGTTGATTCATTTTAATTAAGTTAAGGTTCAAGTTATCTACAACCGGACATTAACAAATTCCCATCTGCCCATAACCGCGGGCACGGCTTTCGAAAGTTCAAATCCCTGCAGGGGAGTCCCAACTTAGCCCATGACAAGCTCTCACGGTCAACGAAGGAATAGACCTCCTCCCGAGACGTTCCGATCAGACTCGGTACCTCGGTTCTTCAAGACACTTTGACAGGTTAAAACAAGACCAGCAACACCACCCAGATGTGCCGACGAATCCCGATAGGAGCTGCACATATCTCGTTCTCAGGGCACACCGGATGAGCAAGACGTCGGGTAGGCCAGCCCAGAGTTGCCCCTGGTAGCCCCGGACATCGCTCAGTTGGACGAACACTCAGAGGAGCACTGGCCCGGGGGGGGGGCTAAAATAAGATGACCCTCGGGCTCCGGAAACCCAAGGCAAAAGAGGCTAGGTGGCAAAAGATAAAACCAAGGTTGGGCATTGCTGGAAAAGCTTTAATCAAGGCGAACTATCAAGGGGTTCCCATTATAACCCATCCGCGTAAGGAACGCAAAATTCGGGAACATAACACCGATATGACGGAAACTAGGGCGGCTAGAGTGGAACAAAACACTAGGCAAGGGGCCGAGCCTTCCACCCTTTACCAAGTATATAGATGAATTAAGATAACAAGATAAAATAATGATATCCCAACAAGTAAATAAATGTTCCAACAAAGAACGGCCTCCAATCTTCACCTGCAACTAGCAACGCTATAAGAGGGGCTGAGCAAAGCGGTAACATAGCCAATCAACGGTTTGCTAGGACATGGTGGGTTAGAGGTTTGACATGGAAATTTGGGAGGCTTGAAAGCAAGTGGTAGGCATCGTAGCATTGGCATAGAAAAAGAGTGAGCAATCTAGCATAGCAAAGATAGTAGTTATTTCGAGGGTATAATCATCTTGCCTGCAAAGTTGTCAGAGTTGACTGGATCCTCGAAAGCAAACTCAACGGGCTCCCCATTAGAAAAGTCGTCTCCCGGCTCTACCCAAACAAGACAAAAAAGCAACAAGGACACAATCAACCACGTGCAAGGATCAAACAATATGATGCAAGGAGGGTATGCTATGCGGGATGCGATGCGGGATGCATATGCAAGATTTGACAAGGGATGCATGAACCTGGCCTCAACTTGGAAATCCAAGTGTAACACTGGAAAGATGAGATGGAATCGCTTGAAAACGATATAAAGAACGCCGGAATCGGAGCTACGGTTTGGAAACGGCAAGCAATTCAAATATGGCCACGTTCTGCGATTTACAGCAAGTAGCCGTCTAAATGCAATGAGATGAACATGCTACAGGACCCAAACATGGCATAAAAATACATGGAAGGGATGCATTCATGATGCTTAACAAAAGTCTAGCACTGAGCTATGGCCAATTCATCCATTAACAGGTTCAAACAAGCATGGCAAAAATGCATATGGTAAACATATTTCAGACTTAGTGAAATTAACACTTGTCTGGAATTTCAGATCAGATAGCACTCTTCGGAGCAACAAAACTATATGCTACAGGACCTGAACATGGCAAACCAAAGCATGGAATTGAGCTACTCAAAGAGCTTAACAAAAGTCCCTTAGTGACCTTGAGCCAAAAGGGATCAGAAAATACAATTGCAAGCATGTGAACATGGCAAAAACATAATCAGTTCTCAGACTTAGTGAAAACTGGAGCATGCTGAAACAGATATCAAGTAGGCATGTTTACGAGCTCGATGCACTCACTACAGAGCAAGTCATGACAAACTAAGCATACATAAACCAATAATAAACAAAATGCAAGCTATACATGGCAAGAACAATAGCATAGCATGCACGGATCAACTACAACATCCTCGGCAAAAATGCTAACAAGTAGACAATCTGCCCAGATTCACGAAGTAGCAAAAGTAGAGCTCGATTGACTCAAGCTAGGGTGCTCCATAATTGCAAACAAAGACATGGATGGATAGAGCACTACAATATTAACAAAACATCCTTACTGATCATCCTTAAAAGAAGCACGGATCACTAGGAAAAAACATGAACATATGGCATCATGAGAAAAACAGATCAAGGACTTAGTGGAATTGCTAAGTCCCTGAAATCAGCATTACCAAGTGCCTCACTTTACAAACTTGTGCTAGTCACCACACACATCACAAAAATACATGGATTGCACCTCTGGAAAGATGGAAAAACTCTTAACAAAACACATGTAGAGCTCATGGGCATACCATGCACAGAATAATCATGGCAAAAATGACAAATATCTAAATGGAGCAGCAGATCTGACAATTATCTCAAGTAACCCTCTTCTAACAGCATTTTGGGCATCAAGATAAACTCAAATGAAAATGATGCAATGGAATGAAATGATGTGCTGTCTGAGGCGAACAATTTGATATGCTATATGCCCAAAACGGAGCTACGGATGCAAAGTTACGATGCGATGAACATGGCAATATGAACTAGGGTTTCGGGAGAAAGTCAACCCTCGAGATTTAGATCTCAGATCTGGCACTGTAGCGGGTACTGTAGCAGTACTGTAGCAGACGGGCTCGAGGTTGCCGGAAATGGAGGCGAGGTCGCCGGACTTGGCGCGGGGGCGGCCGGAGAGGTCGGATCCGATCGGATCCTGCCGGATCCGGGCGCGGCGGGGCCGGAGGAGCAGCGGGCCGGCGAGGGGCGGCGACGAGGCGGAGCGGCGGTGGGCTCCGGTGCGCTGGGCGGCGGTCGGCGATGGCGACCATGGCGGCCGGCGTCGGAGGGCGGCGAGGGGCTCGGCCACCGGAGCGCGGGGAGAAGAAGCCCTGGGCGGCGCGACGAGGTAGGAGGGCGGCGGCAGGCGCGGGCTCGCGGGGGCCGGCCACGGGCCTCCCGGGCCGAAGCGGCGGCGGCGGGGACGAGGCGACACGTGGCGCGCAGCTAGTGGACCGGGGCGGCGGCGCGAAGTGTCCAGCCGGATACGGACATGTCCGGCGCGGCGCGAGACAATTTGTAGGGTTTCAGGGGAAGGAGAAGGAGAATTACGGAGGGGGTGTCTTTAAATAGGCATAGAGGGAGCTAGGAGACTCCAAATGAGGTGCGGTTTTCAGCCACGCGATCGTGATCGAACGCTCTAGATGATGGAGAAGGTTTTGGTGGGTTTTGGGCCAAATTGAAGGGGTGTTGGGCTGCAACACACACGAGGCCTTTTCGGTCCCTCGGTTAACCATTGGAGCATCAAACGAAGTCCAAATGGTACGAAACTTGACAGGCGGTCTACCGGTAGTAAACCAAGGCCGCTTGGCAAGTCTCGGTCCAATCCGGAAATGTTTAATCCCAGACACGAAAGAAAGGTAGAAATGACCATCGGAGGAGAACGAAGCGCCGAAATGCAAAACGGACAACGGGGAAAATGCTCGAATGCATGAGATGAACACGTATGCCAATGCAATGCACATGATGACATGATATGAGATGCATGAAAACGATAACAACACACGGAGACAAAAACCCGAACCCGAGAAAATAAAATAACTTAACGCCTGAAACGGCAAGAGTTGGAGTACATATTGGGTAAGTTACATCCGGGGTGTTACATACCCTCCCGTGGCAGCGGGGTCCTATTGGAAACTAAGGGATATTAAGGCCTCCTTTTAATAGAGAACCGGAACAAAGCATTAGCACATAGTGCATAGATGAACTCCTCAAACTATGGTCATCAGCGGGACTAGTCCCGATTATTGTCACTTTGGGGTTGCCGGATCATAACACATAGTAGGTGACTATAGACTTGCAAAATAGGATCTAGAACTCACATATATTCATGAAAACATAATAGGTTCAGATCTGAAAATCATGGCACTCGGGCCCTAGTGACAAGCATTAAGCATAGCAAAGTCATAGCAACATCAATCTCAGAAACATAATGGATACTAGGGATCAAACCCTAACAAAACTAACTCGATTACATGATAAATCTCATCCAACCCATCACCGTCCAGCAAGCCTATGATGCAATTACTCACGCACGGCGGTGAGCATCATGAAATGGGTGATGGAGGATGGTTGATGATGACGATGGCGATGAATCCCCCTCTCCGGAGCCCCGAACGGACACCAGATCAGCCCTCCCGAGAGGTTTTAGGGCTTGGCGGCAGCTCCATATCATAAAACGCGATGATTTCTTCTCTCTGATTTTTTCTCATCGGAACTCAATATATGGAGGTGGAGTTGGAGTCGGGAACGCAATAGGGGGCCCACGAGGTAGGGGGCATGCCCTAGGGGGGCGCCCCCCACCCTCGTGAGAAGGGCGTGGGCCCCCTGGTCTTCATCTTTGGCGATGATTTTTTATTGTTTTTTCTAAGATGTTCCGTGGAGTTTCAGGTCATTCCGAGAATATTTGTTTTCTGCACATAAAACAACATCATGGTAATTCTACTAAAAACAGGGTCAGTCCGGGTTAGTTCCATTCAAATCATACAAGTTAGAGTCCAAAAAAAGGGCAAAAGTATTTGGAAAAGTAGATACGACGAAGACGTATCAGCACCTCTTTCAAAGCACTAAAGAGCATGCTGGGTCATATCCTTTCCGACTATAGGGTTATTCTTCATGTGATCCTCCATGTTCTGAATCCATTGGTCCGTCTCCAACTGACTCATCGGTCCAGAAAATACAAGCTCATCTCCATTCATCCTCTATTGGGTCCATGTGGGTTTTGGGTAATATAAGAGAGAGGGGGAGGGATGCACACAATGCAAACAACAGTTTTCAAAAGACAGATTTTTATTTGTGGCTGTCGGAAAAACATCAAACAAATGACTGGTCACAAACGTCGCATCTAACGTCGGTACAAAACAGGGGTTTGGTCTTCTAAAGGTCAATAAATCTTCAATGTCGCCAGACTCTTCAAGTCTTCTTCATGCCTCCAATGGCTTCTTCCAATCATGGTTGTCTTTCGCCAGTTCTTTTGCCAGATCATCTCTATTGACGTGAGGTCTCTTGTGACGTCCTTTAATATTCTGGAGTTGCATTTCCAAACTTCTGGGTTTCACATCCCTGGCATGAACAATGGTCCTACTGTCCTTCAGTTCCTGACAAATCTCCGGTATCTCAAGGTTGTAGCTCCTCCAGCTTGGCTACTTTTAGCTTCTGGGGTCCTGAGTTCTTCACGAAATGCTTCCTTGTCAAATATGACTTCCTGCAAGTCCATCTTAAACTTCTTAATGTATTACTCCAGATCCTGGTGATACACCAGCCTAGGTTAAAACTTCATCTTTTGCTGATAGGTGCTCCATCAGCCTTCTTCCATCCAATCCATTCTGAAGACATGCATCCTTAACTCAGCACGGTGACAATAGCATCAACGGGCGGTATCATCAGGGATAGCCGTGTTTCTGCCCTTGTCATTGCCATGAGCTATCTTCCATAATTGATATCTCCTGCCTTAGGGTTTTCTTGACAAAACTTTGAGTTTTTAACTCTCCATGTTCCAGTCTTTCTCCGATACACCTTGATCACGGGTATTGACAGCTTCCTTAGTCTGCCAAGTTCCATAAGGGTAGCCTTCCTATGTCTTACAAATCTGGGAATTCTTCAGAGCCTTCAAATTCTCCTAGTCTTGGGAGTCTTCAACCGTTGTAGTTTCCATTATTATAATACACGGTAAAATCCTCTTCATTGCAAATTGGTCTTAGCTATCCAATATCTTGTACTTCTTGGAGTGGTCTCATCAGCCGATTCTTTGTGTGGTCAGAAAGGGGGAAAGGGTATGGTCTCAATAAAAGGGAATATTTGAATAAGCTCAGAAGAGAAGAGAGGTAAAAGATCCTTTTGAAAAGAAAGTTGTAGAGAAAATCTTTCCTATGGGCTTGCCAATTTCTAGGGTCACGTCCTACAGTCAACATGTGCTCTGATACCATCTTGTAGCGACCCGACCTCAGACGGTCAAGTCTCTGTGCTTAAGTGTCATCCCTGGATCGGTATGCTGACACACACAGTACTCAAGGATTTATAACAGAGGTAAATCACATGTATAAAGTAACGTAAAATAGTATTACCTCAATCCAAATAGCGGAAGTAACAAGGTTGTGGATTCCCATCAACACCAACGGCAAAGTTGAGTGTAGAAATCATAACCCTAACGTATCACTTACTTTTCATGAGAAGTCCTGCAACATGAGACGTTGCAGCCACAAAGGGTCAGTACATTGAATGTACTGGCAAATTCACACCATAGAGAAATGATGAACAATGGCTATCACTACATGCATATATGGCTGGTGGAAAAGCTCTATGGTTATAAGGTTTTTGCGAAAGGCCAATTTTTCCTACTACAAAGGAATAAATTTTAATTAACTATCATGGTGGTTGTTAACATTGAGAGTGTAGACACCCTCTCAATCCCAATTAAGCATCATCATTAAAACCCAACAAGATTAATTAAAGTCACATGATGAGATTCACATGATAATCCAAGTACTAGATACCCAAGACGTCCATAATCGGGGACACGGCTAACCATGATTAGTTTATACACTCTACAGAGGTTTGCGCACTTTTCCCCACAAGACTCGATCTCCTCCGTTGGATTTCTCGCACTACATGGTGTTTGATAAACGGATGACCGAGACATAGTCTTTCAGAAGCGTTTGCACCTTACGATGGGTAGACCGTACCACCTACTACCCTACATCTGCTAGTCTACCACTTTAAGAGTTCACACGACTTAATCAACTATGCCAGAGCCCATAATAGCTTGTGGATGCACACGGAAGTTTCTAGTATGAATAATCTCATGATCCCTTTGAGCCTGGGTGGCGGTCCATAAAAAAAACAGGTAATCGCTGGAATACCCAGGTGCCTAAACAGGCAATCGCTGGAATACCCAAGTGCCTCAATCCACCCAAATGTGTGTTAAAGTTGCCACCTTAAGTAAACCATTAATTAACAATCTCACATCTGTCATGAATACTCTCAAACCCAATCCACGTCTACGAGCATAGTATAGCAGTATAAGCATAACGTAATAGTAACTCCCAAGGTTTGGATGTAGGGCAATAGGTTCCTACCTCATCAACTACTTCCCAATACCCACATGTTATCAATCCTACTCATGCAATGTTTGAGGTTGAAACTAATGCATAAAAACTGGGTATGAAAGGAATATGATCAAAGTGTGAACTTGCCTGCAATGTTGATGAAGATGATTCGCACTCAAAACTCCTGATGGTTCTACTCGTCACACTCTGGTCAATCTATCGTAAGCAAGCAATAGTAACCACACATAAGCTATCACTCAAAAGATCAGAAAGAACAAAGAAGACGATTTGGAAAACATCAAAACCAAGCAAATAACTCTTGCAACATAAAACAATTTCTAACAGTACCAACATTAACTGAATTTGGCCTTATCAGAAAGTTTAGGTCAAGAGCGTCGATTTGCAAAAAGAATCAACTCAAACGGAGCTACGAAACTCAAGTTATGATCAAACTAAGTTTGAATACAAATCTGGTCTAATTCAAATTTTAAAATTTCAAAAACATGTTTGAGTTGGATCCCTGGATAGAGGAGATTATAACGAAGAAGTGGGCATTGGTTTTGTTGGATTTGGACTAACAAGGAAAAAGATGTGGTCGTTTGAAGCAGAGGGACTAATCTGTAAGAAAGATAATTACATCTAGGTCCCTGGCCTAAATTAAAACAGAAAAAGAAAAACCTATCTAACGAACGTTCGCTACAGAGACTATCCTAGCGAAAACTGATCGTTACAAATCTAAACTAGTGAGCGTTCGCTATATAATTAAACCTAGTAATAAACCGACTAAACCGAACTAAAAGAAAAACCGGACAGGGCGGTTTTTACCGGTTCAAAGAAAAGACCGGTGGCGGCGGCGATGAACTCCGGCGATGGCGGGACTCGGCGGCGGCGCGGGATCGCTCGGGACTCTGTCCTGAGCTCGGAGACGAGCGGCGCGGCTGGGCTGGGTCGGCTTGCTGGGCTTCGGCCTAGTTGGCCCTGTCTGGCTAAGAAGATTTTTTTTAAATAAAACATTTTCTTAGACAAATAGAAATAGAAAAGAACAACTATATTATATGGGCATATAATATATCAAAATTTTCAGAAAAAGATATTCTACAACATGAACATTTTTCTAGAGTCAAATAAATTTATACAAATTCAGATAATTCAAACAGTGCTCCTGCTCTAATAAAATCCAATAGAAATCATTTTAAGAATACCATAATGATTTCAAATTTATTTCTCTACAATTTTCTGATGTAGGGAATCATGTTACCCTATTTTCCATTTATTTTATTTTTGGAGAAAAATAATTTGAATACAATCCAAATAACTCCAAATTGAAAATAAAATCCAAAAGGACTTTAAATTTGATCCTTGAAACTCCCAACTCATATTTCATATAATTTGAAGAAGTCATTTTATCTTCTCTCATGAAAATCATTGAGTTGCATAAAGTTTCTGAGTTGGAAAATATTTCCAAATGAAATTCAAATATTTTCAAAAACCCTTTTCATTTAATTAAATGGAAGAAGTCATGTCATCTTCTCTCTAGGGTTTTGTATTTGAAAAGAGTTTGAATTCACGGAGATCAAAATGCAAAATGAAAGTTTGGGAAAGTCCTTTTATTCCCTCTCATTTAACTTTCAAAAAGTTTCAGATTCACTCACTTTCAGCCAATCAATCAAACAATCAATCAAATCTATCTATTTATATAACATTCCAAAATTTAGAATTTTGGGATGTTACAAAAGATAAAGATAATGCTGTTAGAGTGGCTACTAGAACTGGTAGAATGACTCAGGAACCTTTGTATCCTGAAGGCCACCCTAAGAGAATTGAGCAAGATTCTCAGAGAAATAATATAGATGCACCTAGTCCTTCTAAAAGGAAGAAAAAGAAAAATGATCGGACTTTGCATGCTTCTAGTGAACCTTTTATTGAACCACCTGAGAATCCAAATGATATTTCTATTTCTGATGCTGAAACACAATCTGGTAATGAACCTGAAACTAGTGATAATGTTAATGATAATTTTCATAATGATGCTCAACCTAGTAATGATAATGATGTAGAAATTGAACCTGTTGTTGATCTTCATAACCCACAATCAAAGAATCGTTATGATAAGAAAGACTTTGTTGCTAGGAAACATGGTAAGGAAAGAGAGCCTTGGGTTCAGAAACCCATGCCTATTCCTCCCAAACCTTCTAAGGAAAAGGATGATGAGGATTTGAGCGCTTTGCTGAAATGATTAGACCTATCTTTTTGCGTATGCGATTAACTGATATGCTCAAAACCAATCCTTATGCTAAGTACATGAAAGATATCATTACAAATAAAAGAAAGATACCGGAAGCTGAAATTTCCACCATGCTTGCTAATTATACTTTTAAGGGTGGAATACCAAAGAAACTTGGAGATCCCAGTGTACCAACTATACCATGCTCCATTAAAAGAAATTATGTTAAAACTGCTTTATGTGATCTTGGAGCCGGTGTTAGTGTTATGCCTCTCTCTTTATATCGTAGACTTGATTTGAATAAGTTGACACCAACTGAAATATCTTTGCAAATGGCTGAATAAATCAATTGCTATACCTGTCGGTATTTGTGAGGATGTGCCTGTTGTGCTTGCAAATGTTACTATTTTAACAGACTTTGTTATACTTGATATTCCCGAGGATGATAGTATGCCTATTATTCTTGGAAGACCTTTTCTTAATACTGCAGGGGCTGTTATTGATTGCATCAAAGGAAATGTCACTTTTCATGTTAATGGTAATGAGCATATGGTACACTTTCCGAGGAAACAACCTCAAGTTCATAGTATCAATTCTATTGGGAAAATTCCATCGATTATATTTGGATGTTTTGAATTTCCTCTTCCTACTGTCAAGAAGAAATATGATATTCTTATTATTGGGGATGTGCATATCCTCGTTGAGGTAACTTAGTGTTATTCGAAATTGCTTCGGTTTCATGATTATCGGAATGAGTTTGTTAACAAGACTTGATCAACCTTGTTAGTTGATTCTTTTTGATGAGCATGAGATGGATGAAACTAGAAGCACAAACTTCTGTACCCCACTTTTACTTTCTGTTATTTATATTAAATAAAGTAAAAATAGTATTTTCTGTCTGTTTCCTGATTTATCTGTGCAATATAAAAATATCCTGAAAATAAAAGTCCTCAGAATGACATGCCAATTTAATATGATTTTTTCAGGAATATTTGAGGATTTACTGTGCAAAAAATACCGCGGGAGGAGCTGCCACCTGGCCACGAGGGTGGTGGGCGCCCCCCCCAAAGAGAGCCTTGGGTTCAGAAACCCATGCCTATTCCTCCCAAACCTTCTAAGGAAAAGGATGATGAGGATTTGAGCGCTTTGCTGAAATGATTAGACCTATCTTTTTGCGTATGCGATTAACTGATATGCTCAAAACCAATCCTTATGCTAAGTACATGAAAGATATCATTACAAATAAAAGAAAGATACCGGAAGCTGAAATTTCCACCATGCTTGCTAATTATACTTTTAAGGGTGGAATACCAAAGAAACTTGGAGATCCCAGTGTACCAACTATACCATGCTCCATTAAAAGAAATTATGTTAAAACTGCTTTATGTGATCTTGGAGCCGGTGTTAGTGTTATGCCTCTCTCTTTATATCGTAGACTTGATTTGAATAAGTTGACACCTACTGAAATATCTTTGCAAATGGCTGATAAATCAACTGCTATACCTGTCGGTATTTGTGAGGATGTGCCTGTTGTAGTTGCAAATGTTACTATTTTAACTCACTTTGTTATTCTTGATATTCCCGAGGACGATAGTATGTCTATTATTCTTGGAAGACCCTTTTTGAATACTGCAGGGGCTGTCATTGATTGCACTAAAGGCAATGTCACTTTTCATGTTAATGGTAATGAGCATACAGTACACTTTTTGAGGAAACAACCTCATGTTCTTAGTATCAACTCTATTGGAAAAATTCCATTGATTATATTTGGAGGTTTTGAATTTCCTCTTCCTACTGTCTAGAAGAAATATGATATTCTTATTATTGGGGATGTGCATATCCCCATTGAGGTAACATAGTGTTATTCGAAATTTCTCCGGTTCCATGTTATTCATAATGAGTTCGCTAAAAAGACTTGATCAACCTTGTTAGTGGATTCCTTTTGATGAGCATGAGATGGATGAAACTAGAAGTCACAACCTTGTGTACCCTCCTTTTACTTTCTGTTATTTATATTAAATAAAATAAAAATAAATATTTTTCTAACTGTTATCTGATTATCTATGCAATATAAAAATACCCCGAAAATAGAAGTTCTCCAAATGCCCTGAAATTCAAATATGATTTTTTCTAGAATATTTGAGAATATTTGGCACTGAGAACACAACAGGGGGTCAACCACCTGCCCACGAGGGTGGAGGGCACGCCCTACCCCCTAGGCGCGCCCCCCTAACTCCTGGGCCCGCGGTGGCCCTCCTCCACTTATCCTTTCACCCACACACTCCTTCTTCCTCCCCCAAACACGAATAACCAGCTCAAACCCGAGCCCAAGCTCATTTTGCTGCCATTTTCGATCTCCTTGCTCAAAGCACCTCTCACAAAACTGCTTGGGGAGATTGTTCCTTGGTATGTGACTCCTCCATTGGTCCAATTAGTTTTTGTTCTAGTGCTTTATTCATTACGAATTTTTGCTGCTTAGGTGACCCTTTTCTTGAGCTTGCATGTCAAATTTATTTGGTCAAAAGTAGTTTCGATGCATGATATAGGCCCTAGGCACTTGTAGGAGTAGTTGCTATCAATATTATTGAGTTTGGTTTACTTTTATTTTGAAGTTACTAAAAAATTTCAGAGGAAGAAAAATGCTTAGGAAATGTTCCAAGGTGGTTCCTCAAGGAAGCAAGGACCCAGGCTTGCAATGCGTGGTGCTCATGAAGAGCCACCAAGAGATGCTCCAGTGCATCCTTGTGAGTGGCCTTCTGAAAATTTTATGGACTGAGTAGGAATTAAAGAAGAATTCAACGCATATTTGCGTAACGCCGATCTTGTGGGCTTCGAGGAAGAGAAGTGCAGTCAGTATCACAACCTCACCAGTTCCTTTGTGAGGAGGTTTGAATTTTCAACTTCACATAATTTTCCAACTATCCTGCTTGATCTTTATGATAATTCTTACACTATGGACTTAGAGGATTTTACCACTGCATGCAAACTTCCACAATGGGGTAGTATAAGGGATCCTCGCAAATATGAATTTAGAGATTTTCTTGCTAGCATAACTGTGGGAGAATCTAGAGATATTACACAAGCTACCATAGGGAGCATTCACTTTCCTGCTATACATTACTTTGCTCTCTTCATAGGTAGATGCATCAATGGTAAAGATGATGCATGTCACATGTGTGTCCTCGATCTCAGTATTCTTAGGAGTGCTGTGTTAGGAGACCAAGCTTATAATTTGGGAGCCATTGTTGCACGTAGGTTGCACCTTAATAGATTTAATGGAGATTTCTTTGGAGGAATTTATGCAACCCGCATAGCTAATTTTCTTGGTATAGCTATACACGAAGATGATATTGAATTACCACCTGCTTACCTAGATTTTAATGCTATGGTTCACCACCAGTTTGTTGAGAGGAATGAATCACCTCTCCAGTATTGACTAATCTTTGACAAACGCCGTGCTGTCCATATTACTCTCCCTGCTCCTGCCTTCTTTGATTATCAGGCAAGAGGAAGATATACCATTACCAGAGAGGAGGCAGATGAGTACGAGAGGAGAGCGGAGGCCGCTCGTCACCACGCTGCAGCTCAGCAGGCGATAGCCGCTGCATCGCAGTACGACCCCAACTACTATTATGGATATCCGCTAGGCCAGCCGTGGCCATAGACCAACTTAGGCCAAAAGCCTAAGCTTGGGGGAGTATGTATTTCCCACCGACATTACATTTATGTTCACACACTCATTGCTAGATGTCGGTGCTCATACTTTTTCATTGTATCATCCATGCTAGTTTAATTTATTTTTTATGCTTTCTTCTTGTGTGTTTAATAAACCTTAAGAAAACAAAAAAAATTAGTTGTAGCTCTTAATCAGTTTAATTTCCATGCTTGTAGTAGTAATTAAAAAGAAAACCCAAAAAGATTTCTTGTTCTTCTTTTGCTTGTTGGGAGCTTTCCCGTGTAAATAGTTTTATTTCTTTTCTTTTCTTTGGGGGTTGATAGGAGAAGACCATAATTAAATTGTTGAAATGGCTCTTATATGAATTATTGTTTATCTGACAAAAGAGCCCGTATTGCCTTGTCTTCTCCTGTTTATTGAATGCTTGCAGATTCTAGTTTAGTCCAATGCACGTACACTATTATTATTATTCACACTATTCGGTAGTGCAAGTGAAAGGAAATTATGATGATATATGATGGACTAGCTGAGATGAGAAAAGCTGGTATGAACTCGACCTCTTTTGTTTTTGTAAATATGATTAGTTCATCGTTCCTGATTCAACCTATTATGAATAAACATATTTGCAATGACAACTAGAGATCATAGTTTCTTGTGCCATGATTGATTAGCTATGAGGTATAATGGTTTACCCTGCGTGCCAACATGCTATTGAGATGGTTGTAATGTGGTATGATAGGGTGGTATCCTCCTCTGAATGATTTAAGTGACTTGGCGCATGTTCACGCATGTAGTTGAAACAAAATCAACATAGCCTTCACGATATTTGTGTTCATGGTGGATTATATCCTACTCATGCTTGCCTTCGGTGTTGATTAATTTTAATGCATGTTAATGACTGTTGTCGCTCTCTAGCTTGTTGCTTCCCAATCTTTTGCTAGACTTCACTTGTATTAAGCGGGAATACTGCATGTGCATCCAAACTCCCTAAACCCCAAAGTTATTCCACATGAGTCCACTATACCTACCTATATACGGTATCTACCTGCCGTTCCAAGTAAATTTGTATGTGCCAAACTCTAAACCTTCAAATAAATATCCTGTTTTGTATGCTCGAATAGCTCATGTATCAACTAGGGCTGTCTGTATCTTCCATGTTAGGCGGGTTATTCTCAAGAGGAGTGGACTCCGTTCCTCACTCGCGGGATAAATGGCTGGTCACCGGGATGCCCAGTCCCATGCTTTATGCAAACTAAATCAAAATAATTGCAAACAAAACTCCCCCTAGGAGTCTTGTTAGTTGGAGGCACTCGTTGTTTCAAGCAAGCCATGGATTGATGCTTGTTGGTGGAAGGGGGAGTATAAACTTCACCATTCTGTTTGGGAACCACCTATAATGTGTGTAGCATGAAAGTATACCGCTCAAAATATTATTCACCTCTGTTTCAAAACCGAGCTCTGGCACCTCTACAAATCCCTGCTTCCCTCTGCGAAGGGCATATCTATTTACTTTTATGCTGAGTCATCATCCTCTTATAAAAAAGCACCAGTTGGAGAGCACCGCTGTCATTTGCATTCATTATTGTTAGTTTACATTGAGTATGACTTGACTGGATCTCTTTTACCATGAATTACAATGTCTAGTCAGTCCTTGGTCTTTAAAGGTGCTCTGAATTTATGTTTTGCGGTCTCAGAAAGGGCTAGCGAGATACCACCTTGTTATATCATATTATGATTGTTTTGAGAAAGTGTTGTCATCCGAGATTTATTATTATGGCTCGCTAGTTGATTATGCTATTGCTATGAGTAAACTTGAGACCTATGCATTATTGTGAATGTGGTTAGTTATAATCTTTGCTGAAAACTTGAATGCTGGCTTTACATATTTACAACTACAAGAGCAAACAGAGTTTGTAAAAGTTTTTCTTTATCACTTTCAGTTTGTCAACTGAATTGCTTGAGGACAAGCAAAGGTTTAAGCTTGTGGGAGTTGATACGTCTCCAACGTATCTACTTTTCCAAACACTTTTGGCCTTGTTTTGGACTCTAACTTGCATGATTTGAATGGAACTAACCCGGACTGGCGCTGTTTTCAGCAAAATTACCATGGTGTTATTTATGTGCAGTAGCAAACATTCTCGGAATGACCTGAAACTTCGTGGAGCCACTTTTCAGAAAATAAGAAAAATACCTGCAAAAGATGAAGGCCAGGGGTCCCACCACCTCTCCATGAGGGTGGGGCACGCGCCTGCCCCCCTAGGGTGCGCCCCCTACCTCGTGGACCCCCTGTTGCCTCTCCGACTCCAACTCCATATATTGAGTTTCGGGGAGAAAAATATCAGAGAGAAGAAATCATCGCGTTTTACGAGACGGAGCCGCCGCCAAGCCCTAAAACCTCTCTGCAGGGCTGATCTGGAGTCCGTTCGGGGCTCCAGAGAGGGGAATCCGTCACCATCGTCATCATCAACCATCCTCCATCACCAATTTCATGATCCTCACCGCCGTGCGTGAGTAATTCCATCGTAGGCTTGCTGGACGGTGATGGGTTGGATGGGATCTATCATGTAATCGAGTTAGTTTTGTTCGGGTTTGATCCCTAGTGTCCACTATGTTCTAAGATTGATGTTGCTATGACTTTGCTATGCTTAATGCTTGTCACTAGGGCCCGAGTGCCATGATTTCAGATCTGAACCTATTATGTTTTCTTCAATATATGAGTGTTCTTGATCCTATCTTGCAAGTCTATAGTCACCTACTATGTGTTATGATCCGTTAACCCCGAAGTGACAATAATCGGGATACTTACCAGTGATGACCGTAGTTTGAGGAGTTCATGTATTCACTATGTGTTAATGCTTTGTTCCGGTACTCTATTAAAAGGAG
The DNA here is from genome assembly GCF_003073215.2 of Triticum urartu. Taxonomy (NCBI): domain Eukaryota; kingdom Viridiplantae; phylum Streptophyta; class Magnoliopsida; order Poales; family Poaceae; genus Triticum; species Triticum urartu. The sequence goes on along the minus strand of NC_053027.1, from coordinate 340,784,613 downwards.
GCCTTAATATCCCTTAGTTTCCGTAAGGACCCCGCTGCCACGGGAGGGTAGGACAAAAGATGTCATCCAAGTTCTTTTCCATAAGCACGTATGACTATATTCGGAATACATGCCTACATTATATCAATGAACTAGAGCTAGTTTTGTGTTACCCTAGGTTATGACTGTTACAGGATGAACCGCATCCGGCATAATTCTCCATCACCGATCCATTGCCTACGAGCTTTCCATATATTGTTCTTCGCTTATTTACTTTCCTGTTGCTATTGCTATCATCACTACAAAATACCAAAATCATTGCTTTGACTACTGTTACCTTTTGCTACCATTACCACTACTATCATATTACTTTTCTACTAAACACTTTGCTGCAGATATTAAGTTTCCAGGTGTGGTTGAATTGACAACTCAGCTGCTAATACTTGAGAGTATTCTTTGGCTCCCCTTGTGTCAAATCAATAAATTTGGGTTGAATACTTTACCCTCGAAAACTGTTGCGATCCCCAATACTTGTGTGGGTTATCACTGGTGCACCCGCGCCTCGGGTTGCGAAGCTCTCTGGCTTTAAGATCACCAAGCGGAGGGTGGACTACGCTGCTGTGGACCAGTAAGTGCTTTGAGCTTCATCTTGACGTTCGTCCTTGTTTTTGCTGTTGGTGCTTGTTTCCGACTCTTTTTCCTTGTTGTGCGACCAGGCTGATGCCTGTGGTGAAGAGGAGGAGAGAGAGTGAGAAGGTGCTGCTTGAGTCCGGGTTGCCTCCTGCAGCCGCGCCCCTCTCCCTGAGCAAAGGTGGGGATGGTGCTCGTGCTTCTCCAGCCTGATCATCCTCGCGAGGCTGGGTGGAGCATCCTCGGGAGGAGTCAGCCCCCGAACCACTGCTGACTTAGGAGGTGCCAGCATCCAGCTCAGGTGCTGAGGTCCAAGAGGCTCAGGAGCTTCCCGCCTCTCAGGCCATGGTGACGACACCTCTTCCTCCTTCTGCGCCACTACTCCCAGGTTCTTCTGCCTCCTCTGCTGTCTTGGAGTGTGCCCTTTCAGAGATGACTCAGCTGCGGGAAGATCTCCTGGGCGCGGATCTATGCCTGGTAGCCGGGCGCCTGGAGCTGGCCTCCAGCTGGCTTCAGTCTGACGCAGCAGTCCGAGCTACGCTAAGCCAGGCCACGACGACCTCTGAGAAGGAGAAACGGGACGTCGCCCAAGCTACGGCTGATCGTGAGGCGGCGCTGAAGGACGCCGAAGCCACTCACGACCCCTGCTGGGCACTTGAGGACGAGTTGAAGAGTCTGCGTGATGAGCGCGTAGAAGAAGCTCGCGGCTGTCAGGCGAAGGAGGAGGAGATGAAGGCCCGGGAGGACGCTATCAATGACCACGACGCCGAGCTGGGGGAGTTGGCGAAGGCACGGGCCACTGAACGCAGCCGGCTGGAGGAGCTGGAGCGGAAGGTGGAGGCGAAGGGGGTCGACCTTGAAGCCAGGGCGAGGTTCTGGCCGAGGACCGCGCGGCCTTCGCGCTTCTGGAGAAGAGGTCTCGCGAGGCCCTGAAGTCACTCTATGAGAAGGGCTTGGAGAAGCCGTTGGCCACCAATGAGGACGGCCCCGTGCTACCTCTTGAGCACTGCGTTGGATTTCCCCGAAGAGGGGAGGATGATGCAGCAAGTAGCGTAAGTATTTCCCTCAGTTTTTGAGAACCAAGGTAACAATCTAGTAGGAGGCTACGCGCGAGTCCCTCGTACCTATACAAAAACAATAGCTCAACACAACCAACGCGCTTAGGGGTTGTCAATCCCTTCACGGTCACTTACGAAAGTGAAAAGTAAAAGGCAAAGTAAAAAGCAAAACAATAATAAAGTAATGGAGATTGATATGATGAGAAAGAGACCCGGGAGAAATAGGTTTCACTAGTGGCTTCTCTCAAGAGCATAAGTATTCTGTGGTGGGTCAACAAATTACTATTGAGAAATTGACAGAATTGAGCATAGTTATGAGAATATCTAGGTATGATCATGTATATAGGCATCACGTCCGAGACAAGTAGACCGACTCATGCCTGCATCTACTACTATTACTCCACTCATCGACCGCTATCCAGCATGCATCTAGAGTATTAAGTTAAAAATAGAGTAACGCCTTAAGCAAGATGACATGATGTAGAGGGATAGTTTCATGTAATATGATAAAAACCCCATCTTGTTATCCTCGATGGCAACAATACAATACGTGCCTTGCTGCCCCTTCTGTCACTGGGAAAGGACAACGCAAGATTGAACCCAAAGCTAAGCACTTCTCCCATGGCAAGAACAACCAATCTAGTTGGCCAAACCAAACTGATAATTCAAAGAGACTTGCAAAGATAACCAATCATACATAAATTCAGAGAAGATTCAAATATTATTCATAGATAGACTTGATCATAAACCCACAATTCATCGGTCTCAACAAACACACCGCAAAAAGAAGATTACATCGAATAGATCTCCACGAGAGAGGGGGAGAACATTGTATTGAGATCCAGAAAGAGAGAAGAAGCCATCTAGCTACTAACTATGGACTCGTGGGTCTGAAATAAACTACTCACACTACATCAGAGGGGCTTGGATGATGATGTAGAAGCCCTCCTTGATCGATGCCCCTTCCGGCGGAGCTCCGGAACAGGCCCCAAGATGGGATCTCGTGGATACAGAATGTTGTGGCGGTGGAATTAGGTTTTTGGCTCCGTCCCCGATCTTTTGGGGGTACGTAGGTATATATAGGAGGAAGAAGTACGTCGGTGGAGCTTCGAGGGGCCCACGAGGCAGGGGGCGCGCCCTAGGGGGGCGCCCTCCACCCTCGTGACCGCCTCGTGGCTTTCTTGATGGAGGGTCCAAGTCTCCTGGATCTTATCTGATGAGAAAATCATGTTTCCGAAGGTTTCATTCCGTTTGGACTCCGTTTGATATTCTGTTTGTACGAAACACTGAAATAGGCAAAAAACAACAATTCCGGGCTAGGCCTCTGGTTAATAGGTTAGTCCCAAAAATAATATAAAAGTGGAAAATAAAGCCCAATATAGTCCAAAACAGTAGATAATATAGCATGGAGCAATCAAAAATTATAGACACGTTGGAGACGTATCAAGCATCCCCAAGCTTAATTCCTGCTCGTCCTTGAGTAGGTAAATGATAAAAAGAGAATTTTTGATGCGGAGTGCTGCTTGGCATAATTTTAATATAATTCTTCTTAATTGTGGTATGAATATTCAGATCCGAAAGATTCAAGAAAAAAGTCCATATTGACATAAAAATGATAATACTTCAAGCATACTAACTAAGCAATTATGTCTTCTCAAAATAACATGGCCAAAGAAAGTTCATCCCTACAAAATCATATAGTTTAGTCATGTTTCATTTTCATCACACAAGAATGCTCTCATCATGCACAACCCCGATGACAAGCCAAGCAATTGTTTCATTCTTTAGTAATCTTAAACCTATAAACTTTCACGCAATATATGAGCGCGAGCCATGGACATAGCACTATGGGTGGAATAGAATATAATGAGGGGGGTTATGGGGAGAAGACAAAAAAGGAGAAAGTCTCACATCAACGAGGCTAATCAATGGGCTATGGAGATGCTCACCGATTGATGTTAATGCAAGGAGTAGGGATTGCCATGCAACAGATGCACTAGAGCTATAAATGTATGAAAGCTCAACAAAAGAAACTAGTGGGTGTGCATCCAACTTGCTTGCTCACGAAGACCTAGGGCACTTGAGGAGGCCCATTGTTGGAATATACAAGCCAAGTTCTATAATGAAAAATTCCCACTAGTATATGAAAGTGATAACATGAGAGACTCTCTACTATGAAGATCATGGTGCTACTTTGAAGCGCAAGTGTGGTAAAAGGATAGTAACATTGTCCCTTCTCTCTTTTATCTCATTTTTGGGCCTTTTTATGGCCTTTCTCTTTTTTGGGCCTTCTCTTTTTATGGAATTTTTTATTATTCCTCACTTGGGACAATGCTCTAATAGTGATGATCATCACACTTCTATTTATTTACAACTCAATGATTACAACTCGATACTAGAACAAAGATGACTCTATATGAATGCCTCCGGCAGTGTACCAGGATATGCAATGAACCAAGAGCGACATGTATGAAAGAATTATGAACCTTGGCTTTGCCACAAATACTATGTCAACTACATGATCATGCTAAGCAATATGACAATGATGAATGTGTCATGATGAACGGAATGATGGAAAGTTGCATGGCAATATATCTCGGAATGGCTATGGAAATGCCATAATAGGTAGGTATGGTGGCTGTTTTGAGGAAGATATAAGGAGGTTTATGTGTGAAAGAGTGTATCATATCACGGTGTTTGGATGCACCGGCGAAGTTCGCGCCAACTCTCAATGTGAGAAAGGGCAATGCATGGTACCGAAGAGGCTAGCAAGCATGGAAGGGTGAGAGTGCGTATAATCCATGGACTCACCATTAGTCATAAAGAACTCACATACTTATTGTAAAAATCTACAATTCATCAAAAACCTCAGCACTACGCGCATGCTCCTAGGGGGATAGATTGGTAGGAAAAGACCATCGCTCGTCCCCGACAGCCACTCATAAGGAAGACAATCAAATAACACCTCATGTTTCAATTTTTTTTGCATAACGTTTACCATACGTGCATGCTACGGGACTTGGAAAATTCAACATAAGTATTTCTCAATTTCACAACTACTCAACTAGCATTACTTTGATATTATTACCTCCATATCTCAAAACAATCATCAAGCATCAAACTTTTCTTAGTATTCAACACACTCATAAGAAAGTTTTATTATTAATCTTGCATACCAAGCATATTAGGATTTTAAGCAAATTACCATTCTAATAAGACTCTCAAAGTAATCTAAGTGAAGCATGAGAGATCAATAGTTTCTATAAAACAAATCCACCACCGTGCTCTAAAAGATATAAGTGAAGCACTAGAGCAAAACTATAAAGCTCAAAAGATATAAGTGAAGCACATAGAGTATTCTATCAAATTCCAAATCATGTATGGCTATCTCAAAAGGTGTGTACCGCAAGGATGATTGTGGGTATACTAACAAGCAAAGACTCAAATCATAAAAGACGCTCCAATCAAAACACATATCATGTGGTGAATAAAAATATAGCTCCAAGTAAAGTTACTCATAGAAGTAGACGAAAGAGGGGATGCCTTCCGGGGCATCCCCAAGCTTTGGATTTTAGGTGTCCTTAGATTATCTTGGGGGTGACATGGGCATCCCCAAGCTTAGGCTCTTGCCACTCCTTGTTCCATAGTCCATCAAATCTTTACCCAAAACATGAAAACTTCACAACACAAAACTTAAAGTAGAAAATCTCGCGAGCTCCGTTAGCGAAAGAAAACAAAAGACCACTTCAAGTTACTGTAATGAACTCATTCTTTATTTATATTGGTGTTAAACCTACTGTATTCCATCTTCTCTATGGTTTATAAACTATTTTACGAGCCATAGATTCATCAAAATAAGCAATCAACACACGAAAAACAGAATCTGTCAAAAACAGAACAGTCTGTAGTAATCTGTAGCTAGCGCAAGATCTGGAACCCCAAAAATTCTAAAATAAATTTATGGACGTGAGGAATTTATCTATTAATCATATGCAAAAAGAATTAACTAAATATCACTTTCCATATTAAAAACACAGCAGTTCTCGTGAGTGGTAAAGTTTCTGTTTTTTACAGCAAGTTCAACAAGACTTTCCCCAAGTCTTCCCAACGGTTCTACTTGGCACAAACACTAATTAAAAACAAAAACACAACCAAAAAAGAGGCTAAATAATTTATTTATTACTAAACAGGAGCAAACAGAAAGGAATAAAAATAAAATTGGGTTGCCTCCCAACAAGCGCTATCGTTTAACGCCCCTAGCTAGGCATAACAAGAAAGAATAGATCTAGGTATTGCCATCTTTGGTAGGCAATCCATAAGTGGCTATCATGATAGATTCATATGGTAATTTTATTTTCTTTCTAAGGAAGTGTTCCATGCCCTTTTTTAATGGAAATTGAAATCTAATATTCCCTTCCTTCAAATCAATAATCGCACCAACCGTTCTAAGGAAAGGTCTACCAAGAATAATAGGGCAAGAAGGATTGCAATCTATATTAAGAACGATAAAATCTACGGGAACATAATTCCTATTTGCAACAATAAGAAAATCATTAATTCTTCCCATAGGTTTCTTAATATTGGAATCCGCAAGATGCAAGTTTAGAGAGCAATCATCAAAATCACGGAAATCTAGCAAATCACACAAAGTTTTGGGAATAGTAGAGACACTAGCACCCAAATCACACAAAGCATAAAACTCATAATATTTAATTTTAATTTTAATAGTAGGTTCCCACTCACCATAAAGTTTTCTAGGTATAGAAACTTTCAACTCTTCCTCTGTACTGAAGCACAAGAAGATGATGTGGCATGCCTCCACAAACAAGTTTATGAGTGGCAAGGCCACAAGGTTATCTTCATGAAGGTTCACATGATTGAGCTGTTGTCGGACGTCCTCGATGATGTTAATGGCAAGGTCCGTCTTGTGTCCAGCCCAAATTAGATCGAGGCATGAAATAGTTGCCCCAACTAGTGTTTAATAGTAGTTTGGATTGTGTGTAATTATCCGAACCTTGCCTATTATCAAGCCCTCCGGGGCTAGTATTCTGTTTGAATCGGTCTATGGGAACAGCTTCTACTTTTGTGTGCCCATGAATCCTGTGAGAACCATCATAATTGTTGCCGAAACAGATGCGTCCTCACTAGTTTTTTCATGAATATGGCATGGTAAGACATAAGTTGTCACGGTTTATCATACGAGCAATGTGTTTTTGATGAAATAGAGTACTCGTTCGAGAACTGTGCATCGACGTATACATAAGTACTTCCAAACACTGTTGGTGCTACCCCACTTGTAAGAAGTTGTGCAAAACACGGCACATTAGCTCAGCTTGCTTCAACACTAGGCTGTCGACCAACTAACAATCAATAATCTGATGTCTGACATATAAGAACTAAGTATGTTGTTACAGTGGTTCATGCAGTTTACTGAGGCAACTATGTAAATTCCAAACGTTCACACGCTAGTCCAACGTTCATGTGGAACACTCAGATTAAACTTGGCTTCATAAAATACTTGAAAAGAATAAGTTAATCAATTTTATGCATCTCAATGATTCATAGAACATAACAAACATGTACTAGTTCACAACAAAAGACAAAGTTGTGAGAAGGTTTACAAATCAGGAAAAAGCAAGCAAGGCTTCTCTGAGCAAAGGGCCTCCCGGTTGGCTTAAATTTGATGGAGTTCACTCTGGTTTTTTCTTGTTTCCACCATCCAGGGATAGGTTCTCTCATTCCAGAATAACCAATTATAATTGTGTTCTCATCTGGAATGCTGAATTGAACGATGTACTATACTGACAAGGTGAAATTATTGTGCATTCCACTAAATTATTGTACGGAAATAAGCAGACCACAATGCCTCTTGTACGCGCACCTGTCCCAAAAACCTCCATGTAGCTGTGCCAGCTAGTCCTCGGTCCAAGGATGAACTCGTAGAAAGTGCATTCTGGACTAGGATGTTGTTGTTTTCGCTCGTCCTTGCACTGCAATCAGGAAGTAAAACATACGAATTAGCTTCTTTTAGATTGTGTTGGTCATTCTACCTAGTTACTACCAATATAGGAATACCTGGGACACTGGTGGTTAGAGGACAACAGCTAGGAATAGCCATCTCATTTTGTCCAGTTGTACTAAAACTGAGGTGTGTACTTTTGATTGCGCAGATAGAAACGATATGGAGGCAGACATCTCTGTTTGTGCAAATACGAAATACAGTTATTTAAACAGTGATAGATATTTGAAGTGACGTATGATTAACAACAACATCTATTGTGTTATAATTGGCACTAGATTGATAGTATGAAAGTGCCCTTAAGTAAGTAGCATCACATCACATCAACACTTCCATTAGATTAACATGCAGAACAATAGCATTAGTATTTCTTTCATGAGAGTAGCACATGGTCAGTAAATGTGCAATCAAATTTGTGCAGTTCCACTCGGATGAAGCAATGTTAGCAGTGTGAGATTTAAGTGTAACTACGAAAACACAATTCATGGGAAATAATGTAAAGACAGAAGCACTTCATAAAATGGTCGTGGCATTGCTTCAGTTTATTACCGGCACTAGATCGTTACTTATAGTGACATTAGGTGGCATTGCTTAATGCTTCATGTGATTTTACATTAACGGTAGAGATATGGGCATAGGGACAGTAGGGGCATAAAGTGGTGAGGCAGATGTGTTTACCGAGAGCAGCAAACACTTAGGCAGCATGTCTGCATTTGTCCCATTTTTTATCTCCTCATCGACATTTTCCTATGTGAGCACATGAAATCTAGACCTGCTCATTCTCATTTGCGTTGTCCCCTAACACCCCTCACTTTCTTTCCTTTTTCAACCAAGAGAGAGGTCCACTTCCCTCCACCCTTCGCCATCCACCATGCTTTCTTTGCATTTTCAACAAAGAGACCGGTTGGGTAGCTAGTATCTACTACTTTCCCCCGTTTCCTCTTAGAACCAAGTACTAGATTCATGCTACAGCTTTCCCACTTTCTTCCCTATTTGAACCAACTCTTAGATTCCACTGAATGAACTAGCTTTACCTCTAATAATAGTAAAAGTCTAGGTGTCTTTGGAACAGCCAACAAAAGTAGAAAAAGATCCACACGCAGCCGCGTGGGGAGCTGGGGCAATAGAGCAAGGCAGGTTTCGAAGGAATATCTACCTGAGGGTCGTCGGCATGTGCCAAAGACGGCGTAGGGAGGCCGCATCTTAGCCACAATATCGCAGGGAGGAAGAAGGGGTCGGAGGACCTCCCGAGCCGGCGCTCTCTCAGTGAGAACGGCACGACCGTCGATCAGGACGCGCGAGCAGCCATTGGTCTCCTCCCTCGCCGCCGACAACAGCATGAACGATGCACCTACACCCCTGCCCCGGTCGAGGTGGTCCGGCCGGATTTGTGACCAGCGTGAGCAGAGAGAGTGTGTGGCCACCTATGTCTTGCTTAGATCTAGAGAGCATGAGAGAGTGAAAGAGAGGAACCCTAGTAAAGCAAGCGCTAAGGCTCCTTCTTATATATATAGTGGAGTAATTTTGTTTTACCAGCTTCATAAAAATGCGCTCCTACGTGTACCCGCGATTGGGTGTGAGAGAACTAGTGCATGTGTGCACCGCTTCTCTTCGTGAGAGTACAATATACTATGCCCAAAGAACATTCGCCACAAGAGTAATAGTATAAGTGTGTGACATGTGAGTTAAAATAAAAGGTGCGCGACGTCTCTTGTTTTTTAGAAGTTCTCAGGGTAGGGTGTGAAGAGCACATACGTGTGTGATGTCTACCTGCAGATACACGGTGGGTGCGAGAGGACTCGGGAGAGTCGTGACTCATGATGGTGCATGTGTGCGTGAGAGAGAGGGGGCGCGTATCAATGCAATGCATGTGTCCTTAAATCATTATCTGACAAACATTCGCCACAAGCCGTTTCCTGACGAACGACGTAAGAACTGTTAGATCTCCATTCGACAGTGTCAGTTTTGCCATGTTATTTAACAGAGCAGCCACTCCTCCTACTGACAAATTTTCCACGTGAGTGTTAGCAACTGTCGTATGCTCCTCCCTCCGTTCCAAAATGCATTGAACCTCGCAAACTTTTATCGAGTTTTCATGTACCAAAATGCACATATAGAATACCCAGTATATATCATTTCATTCATCTTCGAGAGGTAACTATAAATATGGGGGAGGAGTCTAAAAACAAAGACCTTCATATCACCTACAACAATTTCAACCATCCTTTTGTGTGGAGGAATATCATAGGAACTATATATGATATGATTTTTATCAGATTTTTTCCTTTAGAGCCAATTGGTTCATAGGAATAGATTCATATACTCCACATTTCAAAGGAAATAAACATGATATCATTTTTATAGCTTTAGAGCCACTTGGTTCATATGAATGGATTCCTATACTCCCATAATTTCAAAGGAAAATAAACATTAGCGTTTATTCAATAGAAAAGTTCCTATGATGTGAACCAAATGACATCTCTTTTCTAATCCCTCCTCATAGGAATTGAGATACATGTCATCTCTAGATTCAATAGAAAAGTTCCTATGATGCGAACCAAATGACATATCTTTTCCAATCCCTACTCATAGGAATTGAGATACATGTCATCTCTTTCCCTACAACTTCCATGTATACATCTTCTATTCCTAAATAGCTAGTACAAGCCACTAGTAGGTTTTTTCCTAGACATGCAACTATGGCACAAGAACAAGTCATGCATGCAAGTCATAAATCACATTGTTTTTCTACTCTGTGCATGCAAGCACCACATCATCAATTCGTGTATGTGCTGGTCACACGCACACATATGTAGTTCACATTCACATTTTTGTTAGAAATGTCATTCTTTTAACTGCAATTCATTTTTTCTCTTTGTACTCCCTCTGTCTAGGTGTGTAAGTTATCTAACGAAAACCAAATAATCCCAAAACTCTTAGGCACGGTACATTAAATCCCTCCCCATTTCTTGTTTCATGACATATGAACCAATAAGAGATGTGGGCCATGCATGCTTTCAATCGCTTGAGACTTTCAAACATCACATGTAGTGGTTAATTCATTACATGGAATGCTATTAACTAGCAAAAAAACCTAAGATGACTTATACACCTAGACGGAGGGAGTATTGCATTTTTAATTTTAAGAATACATTCACTTCCCATTAGTTATAGATGTTTTTGAAGGAACTTTTATGCATTATCTATACCCCTATATAGTGTGCGAATAACTTTGAAAGATGGTCGTTGGATGAAGCAAATCCGACAGTGCAGAGATGGCAAATCCGAGCACTGCTGGCCGTTGGATATCATCAACATTCCACCAGATTCTGCCACATGTACAATATAGAAGACTCCATGGTTGAACTAAAGCATAATGCACAAATCTCTAAACACAAGCACTTCTCCTTTGTTCTCGAATCTTCCGTATCATAATTGCCCAAACTTTTTTTTCTAAATGAATTGCCATTATTTGTTTATTACTTTATGATTTATAATGCACAATCCCATGAATCTTAACCTTTTTATAAAACTAATTGATTTTGAATGAGATGAACTATAAGAACTAAACGAACATCTACATCATGCATATATGACTCAAAGATTTACATGCTATAGTGTGTATTTATTCATAATTTGGTTTCCAAATCTCAAGAGTTCAATGCATGTGTACCTTACTATTTTTGAATAGAGTAGAAAATTTCACGCGGCCGCAGGTATATCAGAATGCAGGGCCCATGCATCATTGCCTTTCGGTCGAACCTACGTCAACTATTTTTTGTATGTATATCTCCACTGGTCCCCGAACCCAAAATGCTGCCTCGTTCCTGTAAAACCAAGTGGACAATACATATTAAGGCATCAACTCAAACGCAATCCCTCTCCCATTTACTACGATGTGGACCCGCACGCCATAGTACTCCTACAAACCCTAACGCCGCACGCATCATCTGTTTTCTTCAAGAGGACGAGGCAGAAGCATATCTGTAGTGGAGGCACTTCCAAAAAAAGGATTTGTAGTGGAGGCCCCAACCCTAGGGTGCCCTAGGTAGCTGCCGCACGCATCATTCATTTTCTCTTTTCTTTATGCTCTTGCGCCCTAGAGTAAAATGATGGTTGCTTCGTCCATCCAGCTTAATGCGGGAAAGGTGCGGCTTTGTGATTTGCCCCTCATTGCTCATTTACTACTACTGCGGCGTTATGACCGGGGTGCCTCCAAGTCCAACCACTGCTCCGAACTATAATTTGGTGCATCACACGTGGAACAAGACGGTCGATGAGGATTTTGAAAAAAAAGACGATGGATGAGCCACATGTCGGCCAAAGGGGTCCTGTTAAGTGTGTCGCCATTTCGTGTGCGGACTGACCCTGCTTGAGTTGCTACGCCAACACGACAGTAGCAGCCTACAACTTGGTTTTTCTCCTTGGTGAATCCCGACTATATTTATCTAAAAAGATACGTACTGTACTACCCTCTTCGTCTTGGTTCATAGGGCGTGCACGTAGTTCTAGGTCATCCATTTGACTAACTAAATATGAGTTACTATGTCACAAAAAGTATATCATTGGATTCTTAAGCGGATGCAATTTCTAAACATATACTGTGCATCACATATATAGCCAGTTAAATTCTCAACCTAGAACAACATGCATGCCCTGTAAACCGATACAAAGGAAGTAGTAAAAATGAGGTGATTTTACCGAGCGATGGGCGGGGGAGCATGGCCTGTCATGCGGTCCCAGGTGTCCTGATGTACCAAGGTGATCTGTGTGTCCCTCTTGAGGCAGAAAAAACGGGAGAAGAAAAACTATGTGGTTTTCTTGAAGGAGATGATGGCGAAGCGCAGTGTGAAATAATGGTTGCTTTGTTCATTTGGGAAGGTGCGGCATTGTGATTTGACGTCTCATTGCTCATTACTACTACTGGGGCGGTACGACCGGGGTGCGTCCCCCTACTGTTCTGCACTATTATTTGGTGCATGACACGTCGACCCCGTTGCTATATGTCCCACATGTCGGCAAGAGGAAGTACATAATTCATGAAAGTGAGCGTCGACAGAGGAGTACAAGACACAGCTTGGTTTTTGCTGCTTCGCGCGATCCATCGATACAAACCCGGACTAAAAAAAAGGCGAGGGCGGGTCTTTTCTCGCGGGACATGCAAGGGAGTTTGGCATAGTCTGCTCGAGGCAAGGAGGCAGGAAGGGAAACAAGCAAATAAAGGTTGAGTGACTTAGTTTTGGGAAAATTTGATTTTACGGAGTACGTACCCACTATGGAGGAGTACTACATACTACTCCGTCCTTTCCGATTTATAGGGCTCATCTGAAAAATTTGGTCTTTCCGTTTTATAAGTCTCAATTCTACTAATAGTAATAGTACCATCACATGTTGGATTTGGAGGTGCGTTATCACCCGATGCAAGCAGTGTCCAGAGAAAACTCACCAATGCATGTAGAAGTTCATGGAAATTTAGTGGTCATGCATGCATTCGTTCTAATTAATGCCTCGGTAAACATAACTTCTTGAGAAAAACGAGCGTACTAATTACTTGTACAAACTACGAAATTAATTCCACCAGTCACCGTCTACCTTGGTTGGAGAGATTTTGAAATTGAGCCATAAACTGGAAAGGATGTAGTAGTAACATAGCCTAGGGTAGCATGCTGCACCACGGGCTCCAAGGAAATTGTTGTGGTAGTACTACTCCTATATACCACTGTACTACTCCTACTACACCATGGAGTACTACTAAAAACATATATTCCAAACAATATGATAATCTCTCTAACCAAGGTAGGGGCAAGGAGTAAACGGAGGGAGTAGTAAATTTTTCTCCTCGTCCTGCGAGCCACCGTTCGCATGGGCGAGCGAGCGGGCGTAAGGCGTACTAGTAAGTAAGCTTCACCTCGTCCTGCGAGCCACCGCGCCCGTGGGAGGGGGAGACGGCGTACTAAGCAAGCTTCTCCTCATTCTGCGAGTTGACGGGTGATACGTCTCCAACGTATCTATTATTGTTCCATGCTATATTATACCCTGTTTTGGAAATTATTGGGCTTTATTATACACTTTTATATAATTTTTCGGACTAACCTATTAACACGAGGTCCAGCCCAGAATTGTTGTTTTTTGCCTATTTTAGGGTTTCGTAGAAAAAGAATATCAAACGGAGTCCAAACGGAATGAAACCTTCGGGAACGTGATTTTTGGAGCAAACATGATCCAAAGGACTTGGACCCTACGTCAAACAATCAAAGAGGAAGGCACAAGGTAGGGGGCGTGCCTACCTCCCCCAGGCGCGCCCTCCACCCTCGTGGGGCCCATGTTGCTCCACCGACATACTCCTTCCTCCTATATATACCTACGTACCCCCAAACTACCAAATACGGAGCGAAAACCCTAATTCCACCGCCGTAACTTTCTGTATCCACGAGATCCCATCTTGGGGCCTTTTCCGGAGCTCCGCCGGAGGGGGTACCGATCACGGAGGTCTTCTACATCAACACCATAGCCTCTCCGATGAAGTGTGAGTAGTTTACTTCAGACCTACGGGTCCGTAGTTATTAGCTAGATGGCTTCTTCTCTCTTTTTGGATCTCAATACAAAGTTCTCCCCCTCTCTTATGGAGATCTATTCGATGTAATCCTTTTTTGCGGTGTGCTTGTTGAGACCGATGAATTCTGGGTTTATGATCAAGTTCATCTATGAACAATATTTGAATCTTCTCTGAATTCTATTATGTATGATTGGTTATCTTTGCAAGTCTCATCGAATTATCAGTTTGGTTTGGCCTACTAGATTGATCTTTCTTGCAATGGGAGAAGTGCTTAGCTTTGGGATCAATCTTGCGGTGTCCTTTCCCAGTGACAGTAGGGGCAACAAGGCACATATTGTATTGTTGCCATCGAGGATAACAAGATGGGTTTTATATCATATTGCATGAGTTTATCCCCCTACATCTTGTCATCTTTCTTAAAGCGTTACTCTATTCTCTTGAACTTAATACTCTAGATGCATGCTGGATAGCAGTCGATGTGTGGAGTAATAGTAGTAGATGCAGGCAGGAGTCGGTCTACTTGTCTCGGGTGTGATGCCTATATACATGATCATACCTAGATATTCTCATAACTTTGCTCAATTCTGTCAATTGCTCAACAGTAATTTGTTCACCCACCGTAATACTTATGCTCTCGAGAGAAGCCTCTAGTGAAACCTATGGTCCCCGGGTCTATTTTCCATCATATTAATCTTCCAATACTTAGTTATTTCCTTTGACATTTATTTTACTTGCATCTTATCTTATCATATCTATCAGATCTCACTCTCATAGGTGTCCGTGAAGGGATTGACAACCCCTTTATCGCATTGGTTGCGAGGAGTTTATTTGTTTGTGTAGGTGCGAGGGACTCGTGTGTGGCCTCCTACTAGATTGATACCTTGGTTCTCAAAAACTGAGGGAAATATTTACGCTGCTCTACTGCATCACCCTTTCCTCTTCAAGGGAAAACCAATGCAGTGCTCAAGAGGTAGCAAGAAGGATTTCTGGCGCCGTTGCCGGGGAGTCTACGCAAAAGTCATCATACCAAGTACCCATCACAAACCCTTATCTCCCGCATTACATTATTTGCCATTTTCCTCTCATTTTCCTCTCCCCCACTTCACCCTTGCCGTTTTATTCGCCCTCTCTCTCCATCCTCCCTCTCTTTCTCTATTCGCCTCTTTTTGCTTGTTTCTCGTTTGCTTGTGTGTCAGATTGCTTGTGTGTCATTATGACTAGTCCCCTATCTTCTCCGTTGTCTCCCGAAAATGAAGTTCTTAATTTTAAGAAAATGGAAGGAGAAAACCTAAAAGACGCTTGGTATAGAATTTGCATTGCTCAAAATAGATCTACTAGGAAGCAATCTACTTCTATTCTTCTTCGCAATTTTTACGTAGGTGCTATTCCTTGGCACAGATATGTCCTTGATAGCATTACCGGAGGGAACTTCTTGGGTAGCCACACTTTTGATTCTTATAATGCTATGATAGATTTGTTTGGCTCACCCCCTCTTTTGGTTAATGGAACTATGTTAACTTTGCAGCATGTAATGCAAAAACTTGAAATTATTGAAAATAAAGTTTCTACCATAGAGTTAATTGAAAATTTCGATAAAAATATCCACAACCAAATTACTCAATATGGATCTAAAGTAGTAGTCACTTTGAAAAATATTAAGGAGAAGGAACGCATAGCTAATGAAAGAATAAATCATGATTCCACTAGAATCGATAAACTTGAGGGTATCATTACCAACTTGGGAACCGATTTTTCTTCCATAAAAAATATTCCAAGTCCTCCAACTAAAATTGCCAAGCTTATGTATGTTCCTAAAAATAAGGGTGAATCCTCTAGCAAAGAAACTGCGGATCTCAAATCTATAAGTATTCATTGTAATGCCCTTGATGCGGCTATATCTCCCACGTGTCGAAGCACGACTTAGAGGCATAACCGCATTGAAAGCAATGTCGCAAGTGAGGTAATCTTCACACATCCCATGTAATACATAAGGGAAAGAGATACATAGTTGGCTTACAATCGCCACTTCACACAATACAAGAATAGCATTACAACATCCAAATACATCAAGGTCCGACTACGGAACCAAAAATAAAATAAGACTACCCCAAATGCTACACAGATCCCCGATCGACCCCAACTAGGCTCCACTACTGATCAACCAGAACGAAACAACACAAAGGACAAGATCTTCATCGAGCTCTTCCTTGAGCTTAGTTGCGTCATCCGCACGGTTCAACGTCACCTACAAGCTGGTTTTGGAAGTATCTGTGAGTCACGGAGACTCAGCAATCTGAGACCCTCGCGATCAAGACTATTTAAGCTTATAGGTAAGGTAAAGGTATGAGGTGGATCTGCAGCAAGCGACTAGCATATATGGTGGCTAACATACGCAAATGAGAGCAAGAAGAGAAGGCAAAAGCACGGTCGAGAATCTATGATCAAGAAGTGATCCTAGAGCAACCTACGTCGAGCATAACTCCAACACCGTGTTCACTTCCCGGACCCCGCCGAGAAGAGACCATCATGGTTACACACGTGGTTGATGTATTTTAATTAAGGTCAACTTCGGGTTTTCTACAACCGGACATGAACAAATTCCCATCTGCCCATAACTGCGGGCACGGCTTTCGAAAGTTCAAATCCCTGCAGGGGTGTCCCAACTTAGCCCATCACAAGCTCTCACGGTCAACGATGGATATTCCTTCTAGCGGGAAGGCCCGATCAGACTCGGAATCCCGGTTACAAGACATCTCGACAATGGTAAAACAAGTCCAGCAACACCGCCCGAATGTGCCGACAAATCCCGATAGGAGCTGCACATATCTCGTTCTCAGGGCACACTCAGATGAGACTAACTACGAGTAAAAACAACCCTCAAGTTTCCCCGAGGTGGCCCCGCAGGCAGCTCAGTTCAGACCAACACTCAGAGGAGCATTGGCTCGGGGGGGGGGGGGGTTAAAATAAAGATGACCTAGGTGGCGAATGGTAAAACCAATGTTGGGCATTGCTGGAGGAGTTTTATTCAAGGCGAACTGTCAAGGGGTTCCCATTATAACCCAACCGCTTAAGGAATGCAAAATCCGGGAACATAACACCGATATGACGGAAACTAGGGCGGCAAGAGTGGAACAAAACACCAGTCATAAGGCCGAGCCTCCCACCCTTTACCAAGTATATAGATGCATTAATTAAATAAGAGATATTGTGATATCCCAATAAATAACCATGTTCCAAACATGGAACAAGCTCCAATCTTCACCTGCAACTAACAACGCTATAAGAGGGGCTGAGCAAAGCGGTAACATAGCCAAACAACGGTTTGCTAGGACAAGGTGGGTTAGAGGCTTGGCTTAACAATACGGGAGGCATGATAAAGCAAGTGGAAGGTATCGCAGCATAGGCATAGCAAAAGAGAGAGCAACTAGCAAGCAAAGATAGAAGTGATTTCGAGGGTATGGTCATCTTGCCTGAGATCTCGCAAGGAAGAAGAGCGAGTCCATGAAGAAGACAAACGGGCATAGTTGAACGGTTCCTCACAAATGTGACGTTATTGGAACCAACCCGAAGAAGCAATACCGGAAAGAAGCACACAACATAGTAAACAAACAACACATGGACATGGTATGATGCACAACCAAGTATGATGCATGTCCGGTTTAAAGATACATGGCATGGCAAGATGCACAAACAATCCTACAAATTAAATGGAGCTCAATATGCAACGGAGTTGCATATTGAAGAAAACACCACAAGACTTATTTAGTTCTCTCTCGTTTATGTACCCAACAAGATTAAATGTTGATTAACATGGCAAGAGGGTGAAGTATAATAAAACTACCTAAGTAGGCAAGTTTAAATGAGGTCGGAAACAACGAACAACAATTCCGGTAAATCCCCATATGCATATATTAGGTTTGGTACTGTTCTGCCCTAAACACAATTTTAGAATTGTTAAACATGCAAAGTAAAACCACCATGATAATATAGGCATTTTTCTACCCCATTTGCATATAAAGATTATTTAAAACCGAGCTACGGTTATTTAGTTATGAATTAAAGTATTTTTAACATGGCATAGAGCAAAATTAATCAAACAACACTTTACACATTTATAACATAGATGAAAGTGGCATATTATTAAACTAGACAAAATTCTAAGCAACTTTCATATAAGGTTTGTTTTAAACCGGGGCACGGTTGTTAAGGTATTCCATGCATGAAGTGCAAGGTTTTCCTGCAAAGCTGCAGTCTCAGGTTTAATTGCTAAAATCGCTGACAAGGGAAAAAAATACATCGGGCCGAAACTGGAGGCTGGCCCAACAGAGCAGAGGGGCTCCTCACCCAGTGGCCAGCTCGGGCTGGGCCGAGCGAGTAAGAGATGGGTCGGCCCAGGGGATGGAGTTGACCGATCCATGCTGGGACGGGGTCAACAGGCGAGCGAGGCAGCGGTTGCGGGCGCGTCCTTCTGTTCGACAGGAAGCAGGAGCAGACGCGGAAGCAGAGCAGCGACAGGTTTGGAGAAACGGCTATGCAGGGACATACGGACGGCGCAGGTAGGCTCCGACGAGGCTGCCGGTGGCCGGGGACGAGGCCCAACCGGCGGGATCCGGCCAGGAACGCAAGGTCGCGGAGGAGGCCGGCGACTTGGCATCCATGGAGGCTCCGGAAGAAGCAGAGGCGACGGCGAGGGACTCAGTGCGGGGTCATGGGGCTCCGCCGCAAGGAGGCGCGTCCATGGCGAGACCGGGGTGCGGACGGCGCGGAGACGGCCAGATCCGGGCGGCGCCGCTCCCGGCAAGGAACTTGGCGGCGGCGGGGTCTCGATGATGGGAACAGTGCAGATGAGGTCGCTGGTTGTGGGGCTCCTCCTATTGACGACCCAAGACAGAGGGAGTGCTCAGCGGAGAGAAGAACCAGGGGAAGGAATGGAAAGGAAAAGGAGGAGTGCTCATCTCTCTAACTGAAAGTTCGGTCGCCGGCAGCAGACGAGAACGGCGGCTCCATGGGGCTCGGGGACGAGCTCGCCTTGATCTGGATCGGAGCCAGCTGCGAGGCACGAGTGTTGGGGAAAACAGGGGCGCAAGAGAGGCTCTTGGATCAATGATCTGACGGCCAGGGATGGTGGAGGCTGTAGGATTGGATGCATGGTGGGTGCGAGCTGGCGGCGGGAGGATCCCGAGGTGGATCTGGTTTGTCGGCGGGGTTGAGGGATTTTAGGGAGTTGGTCTAGGGTTTGTCCAAATAGGCATGTGGGTGGACTATTTATATAGGGAAAGGAGAGAGTTTGGACCTTCCGATCGAAAACACACGGACGAGAATAATTAGTCCAGGGAGTCCAATAAATAAAATGATGATATCTTGTAGATGTTTGGGGATGTTCCGGACCCAGCGGTAACGACTGTCCGGGTCGGGTTCGGGACAATTTTCGGACGCGCGCGAGAGGTTCGATGCACTGTGCAGAGAGGGTTTCGGGGCCTGGTGGTTGATAGAGGACTGACGAGAGAGCCTAGGTTAGCTGTGTAGACGGTCTCGAGCTGAGAGAAGAGAAGAGAGGGAGGCCCGGCGACTGTTTCCGGAGACCGAAAACATCCGACGATTTGACCGACTATATTGCCGCTATAGTTTAACGGTTGGGCTATCAAACGAACTCCGAATGCGGTGAAACTTGACAGGCGGTCTAGCTACACTAAAATAAGACCACACATCAACTCTCAGCCCATTCCGAGAACATTTTCCGGCCACTTATAAAATACTATTTCGGACATGCCGCGGGCGCGTGCAAGTGTGGTTGGACTCAGAACGGACAACAGAGAGAACTCGGAGAACCCAGACGAATGCAAGTTTTAAAACATGATGATGCAATGCACATGATGACATGATAAGATGCAACACGCAAGCAAATGACATGGCAACAACAGCAAATAACAGGAAGACACCTGGCACAACGGTCTCGGGGCGTTACAACACTCCACCACTACGAGAGGATCTCGTCCCGAGATCTAGAATGGCACCGGAGGAAAAACGACATAGAAAAAAGGAGAGGTAAAGCTAAGTTGCTTCTTTGACAAACGAGTGAACCACGAATCTTGCGATGCTGAGCAAATTTGAAAGAAATAATACAACAAAGATTAATAAAGTTGAAAACCTCCATTAGAAACGAGGAACAAGGAACATCATGAGAACCCTGTAGGTTGAAAGACATGAGAGAAGGGTTGCAATGGGCAAGAAGTGCATCCAAGCACTCCGGTCGAAACGAGAAGTAAAAGGAACGATAGAGATGAAATACGACAACACTCCAGTTGGAAATGGAAGGCAATAATATGAACTTGGCAAAATAAAGCACTTGGATGAGACTCCGGTTAGAAGAGGAATGATACACATAACACTCTGGTTAAACCAGATAGCGACGGGAAAAGAATGATATAATTTGGATAGCACCCCGACTGTAAATGGAAGGAATCGGACATGATCTTGACAAGATGAGGATACTTGATGAAATCAACAACACACTGCCTTCGGAACTGTTGAAAGAAAGGCAGAATGGGTAAGAACAATTTCAGACGGCACTCCGGTTGAGAAGGGATGCAAGACTTTATAAGATGAAAAGAACTAGAAGAGAAGACACAACACTCTAGTTAGTTGAATAAGCACAAGAAAGAACACGATCTTGACAAAAACATACGACGGTTGAAGAGAGAAACAACACCATGCCTTTGGAGCAATAGAAAGAAATGGATGGAATGAACGAAGGGAAACACGATCTTGAGAGAGCACGCTTACAACAAATGCTAGAATGGAGTTGTTGGAAAAACAACAACGAAAAGAATAATCTTGATATGGTCTTATGGAATACATCTCAGATTATGAGGTGACAACCTGCCACTGATGAGAAGAAGAATTGAATTGATATGGACAAGGAGACGAGAAAGTTATTTCACTAGGAGGATAGATGAAGCACTAGGATCATATATTATCACCATTAATAGCAACAATCCTTAGGGAAAGCTTTAGGTGAAATATAACCCCAGATGACTCCAATGACGAGATTGCTGGATTTAAAATACCTCATTATTAACAACATGTGAAACATGAAACATGAACTCAAATTATCAAGAATGACATAATATAATACCACCTCCAATGATATGGAAGAAAGAATTGCACTCCGGATTGCAAGATGAAGAATACTTGAGCTCCTTAGAAAAGAATCTCGATGAAAAACTTCGAGAAGGAATTAAATCCTTGATGAACCATCATGTAGAACCTCCATGAAGAACTCTGTTAAACAAAAGAATGATCAAACGGAAAGAAAGAGAAGTTGAAAACACAAGGTGAATCCTTGTATCGATTTAGATGAATCTCCGTGGTGAAGTAATTGAAAAGGTTGGAACTCCGGGAAAAAGAGGATGTGAAACAATTGAAAACCGAGAGCTTGATGAGCCTCCGGAATAAGGAATTGAATTTAGTCGATGAAACAAGAATAAGAATTACATTATGCTTATCCTTCACCATTTTAAATTGATGACAAGCAGCGGATTTGGCATACTACTTATTCTCGTAGAGAGGATTAAGATAGATATAGCACAAACTTGGGAAGGTCTTCGACGAACCACCAGTAGGGTTGAAACAATGAATTAATTGATATGATAACGAAGGAAGAGAAGTCTTGAACGAACCACCGTAAGAATTGAAGATGAACAAATAAAAGATACCGAAACACCGGGAAGAATTTGCAAATGAACGAAGATGCTTGAGTGAATATAGATCCATGAGAAAGAAGAGATCACGAGCTGATTAGAGGATATTTGAACGATGCACCGGTAAGATTTGGAGAACGAGAGCTGGAATCTGATAATGAATAAATTCTGAGATGATGGCTTCGGAGAATCAAACTGAAAAGACTCCTGAATTACTCCGGATGGGTGAAAAAGAATTCTGACAATCGAAAACAATTATGAGAGGATGGCAACAATCTTGAATGACGAATCTTCAAGAGACTGGAGCAAGGTTGAAAGAAGAATCTTCTTCGGTCTTCCAGACTGAGAATGACGATGAGAATTACCATCATGACTTATTTAGGCACTCCGGAAGAATCGAAACGAATAGGTTGAGTCAACGATGAAAAGAATTCGATAGATCTTGGAGAAAAACATAAGACTGATGATAATCATTCTTATGTCAAACTTTGAGATGAATATGAGAATAACTCCAAAAATTAGAAGAGTCAGGTAAGATCCTGGGGAAGAGACCTGTGGGTTAGGGCCCACTCAAAAGAAACACCGTTAAATGATTACTTGAAAAGGAGATAGCACCAGTTGAAAGAAATGGCTAGAATGAGGTAACATCCTCGAAAGAGCTTGAATTAAAATAGAGTGGAAGCACAAATATTCGAGAAAACTTGAACACTCCGAAACAATTTAATAGCGAGCGGGGGAAAATTATGAGGTGCACCGGTAAGAGAAGACATTTGAAATGAGGAAAGGATATGATCAACAAAGCTTGACTTGGATCCATCGGAGAAGAAAATGAGTGAAGAGTGACGACCTTGAAGCTCCGTTAGAATCTTGCTGAGAATCACCAGATTAGAATGTTGACGGAAAAGAATGGAGAGACTGCACATCAATAAGTTGGATACTAGATTAAGAAGTCTTAGTCCTCGGAGAAAAAGGGTGGGGAGGTTGGGAAAAAACAAAGGCAACTTGGACACGTATGAAACAAACACCGTTGAGAAGAAGTGATACTTGATCAAGCGGATGTTGAAAATGATTGGATCCACTTGAAGAGAAACACGCCGGTTGAAAAAGGATTGACATGACAATCTCGATTATTAAGAAGGATTGGTATTCACATCGGAGTATGAGAACACCGCTTCGGGAAGGTATGTAATCAACATTTGACATTGAAGCAACTCGAATACGACAACTAAAAACAAAACAAAGTATTGGCTCGAAGAATAAGCCGGAACAAACATATGATAGAGATTTCGTCCGAAGTTTTCATGGTGGGGCCTACACGGGCTCAATCGTACAACACCATCATGTACAAGGCAGTGCACATGACATACGAAGCGTCCCTGAGTCGGCATAGCCAAGGAATCTTTAAGAGACAATGAGACCACTGTAAAACCAACCATGGATAGGCGGACCACTAGACGTTGAACCCCAATTTCATATCATACATCTGTCGGAAAGATATTCTAAGAGCTACTTGAATTCCCACTTATAAACTCCCGAAATTTTCCGGTTATGCAATCAGGTATTGGGGATATAGGAGAAGCATAATATCTCACCCAAAACTAGCAAATCCTACATCCAGCTGAATCCATCCTTCAACACATAACCAAGAAACCTTCGGAAATCGTTTACCTCAACCTTCGAAAAGCATCCATTATACGAGTTATGGCAATACTCCCGAACTCCCGCCCCAGTACTGGGTGGCGTCGAGGTTATCTCACCAACAACTGCATAAAAGAGATTTTCGATGTCGGCGAAACTAATCTCAGGTATTCCAGAACTGCAACGATAAAATTGTGATGACAACACCTCGGAGCTCAACTCCCCGAGACACTGCCACAAGCCCTAAATGACAGGAGGCACGAAGAACAATGTTCTCGTCACAAAACCATCGGAACAATTCCAAGATACCCGCGTGATCCTAAATTTTTTTAGTGAAATTTGAGAAGAGAAGAGTCAAAACTCTACGTCAGGATGCCTCACCAGAGCGACGAAGGGACAGAGGAGTAAAAAGAAGTCCAACTCTCCGATATATATAATTCCTAAATGACTCAAAACATTTCTAGACTCAATAACGCCGGCGATTCGATCAAGCAGGGGGCTCCTAAGGTCGGGGAAGGCTCTGATTACCAACTTGTATCACCCTCGATGCGGCTATATCTCCCACGTGTCGAAGCACGACTTAGAGGCATAACCGCATTGAAAGCAATGTCGCAAGTGAGGTAATCTTCACACATCCCATGTAATACATAAGGGAAAGAGATACATAGTTGGCTTACAATCGCCACTTCACAGAATACAAGAATAGCATTACAACATCCAAATCAATCAAGATCCGACTACGGGACCAAAAATAAAAGAAGACTACCCCAAATGCTACACAGATCCCCGATCGACCCCAACTAGGCTCCACTACTGATCAACCAGAACGAAACAACACAAAGGACAAGATCTTCATCGAGCTCCTCCTTGAGCTTAGTTGCGTCATCCGCACGGTTCAACACCACCTGCAAGCTGGTTTTGGAAGTATCTGTGAGTCACGGAGACTCAGCAATCTCAGACCCTCGCGATCAAGACTATTTAAGCTTATAGGTAAGGTAAAGGTATGAGGTGGATCTGCAGCAAGCGACTAGCATATATGGTGGCTAACATACGCAAATGAGAGCAAGAAGAGAAGGCAAAAGCACGGTCGAGAATCTATGATCAAGAAGTGATCCTAGAGCAACCTACGTCGAGCATAACTCCAACACCGTGTTCACTTCCCGGACCCCGCCGAGAAGAGACCATCACGGTTACACACGCGGTTGATGTATTTTAATTAAGGTCAACTTCGCGTTTTCTACAACCGGACATTAACAAATTCCCATCTGCCCATAACCGCGGGCACGGCTTTCGAAAGTTCAAATCCCTGCAGGGGTGTCCCAACTTAGCCCATCACAAGCTCTCACAGTCAACGAACGATATTCCTTCTAGCGGGAAGGCCCGATCAGACTCGGAATCCCGGTTACAAGACATCCCGACAATGGTAAAACAAGTCCAGCAACACCGCCCGAATGTGCCGACAAATCCCGATAGGAGCTGCACATATCTCGTTCTCAGGGCACACTTAGATGAGACTAACTACGAGTAAAACCAACCCTCAAGTTTCCCTGAGGCGGCCCCGTAGGCAGCTCAGTTCGGACCAACATGGAACAAGCTCCAATCTTCACCTGCAGCTAACAACGCTATAAGAGGGGCTGTGCAAAGCGGTAATTTAGCCAAACAACGGTTTGCTAGGACAAGGTGTCTTAGAGGCTTGGCTCAACAATACGGGAGGCATGATAAAGCAAGTGGTAGGTATGCAGCATAGGCATAGCAAAAGAGAGAGCAACTAGCAAGCAAAGATAGAAGTGATTTCGAGGGTATGGTCATCTTTCCTGAGATCCCGCAAGGAAGAAGAACGAGTCCATGAAGAAGACAAACGGGCGTAGTCGAACGGTTCCTCACAAACGTGATGTTATCGGAACCAACCCGAAGAAGCAATACCGGAAAGAAGCACACAACATAGTAAACAAACAACACATGGACATGGTATGATGCACAACCTAGTATGATGCATGTCCGGTTTAAAGATACATGGCATGGCAAGATGCACAAACAATCCTACAAATTAAATGGAGCTCAATATGCAACGGAGTTGCATATTGAAGAAAACACCACAAGACTTATTTAGTTCTCTCTCGTTTATGTACCCAACAAGATTAAATGTTGATTAACATGGCAAGAGGGTGAAGCATAATAAAACTACCTAACTAGGCAAGTTTAAATGAGGCCGGAAGCAACGAACAACAATTCCGGTAAATCCCCATATGCATATATTAGGTTTGGTATTGTTCTGCCCCAAACACAATTTTAGAATTGTTAAACATGCAAAGTAAAACCACCATGATAATCTAGGCATTTTTCAACCCCATTTGCATATAAAGATTATTTAAAACCGAGCTACGGTTATTTAGTTATGAATTAAAGCATTTTTAACATGGCATGGAGCAAAATTAATCAAACAACATTTTACACATTTATAACATAGATGAAAGTGGCATATTATTAAACTAGACAAAATGCTAAGCAACTTTCATATAAGGTTTGTTTTAAACTGGGGCACAGTTGTTAAGTTATTATATGCATGAAGTGCAAGGGTTTTCCTGCAAAACTGCAGTCTCAGGTTTAATTGCTAAAATCGCAGACAAGGGAAAAAATACATCGGGCCGAAACTGGAGGCTGGCCCAACAGAGCAGAGGGGCTACAGGGGCTCCTCACCCAGCGGCCAGCTCGGGCTGGGCCGAGCGAGTAAGAGATGGGTCGGCCTAGGGGATGGAGTTGACCGATCCACGCTGGGACGGGGTCAACAGGAGAGCGAGGCAGCGGTTGCGGGCGCGTCCTTCTGTTTGACAGGAAGCAGGAGCAGACGCGGAAGCAGAGCAGCGACAGGTTTGGAGCAACGGCTACGCAAGGACATGGGGACGGCGCAGGTAGGCTCCGACGAGGCTGACGATGGCCGGGGACGAGGCCCAACCGGCGGGATCCGTCCAAGAACGCAAGGTCGCGGAGGAGGCCAGCGACTTGGCATCCATGGAGGCTCCGGAAGAAGCAGAGGCGACGGTGAGGGACTCGGTGCGGGGTCGTGGGGCTCCGGCCGCAAGTAGGCGCGTCCATGGCGAGACCGGGGTTCAGACGGCGCGGAGACGGCCAGATCCAGGCGGCGCCGCTCCTGGCAAGGAACTTGGCGGCGGATGGGTCTCGATGATGGGAACGGCGTAGATGAGGTCGCTGGCTGCGGGGCTCCTCCTATTGACGACCCAAGACAGAGGGAGTGCTCAGCGGAGAGAAGAACCAGGGGAAGGAATGGAAAGGAAAAGGATGAGCGCTCATCTCTCTGACTGAAAGTTTGGTCGCCGGCGGTAGACGGGAACGGTGGCTCCATGGGGCTCGGGGACGAGCTCGCCTCGATCTGGATCTGAGCCAGCTACGGGGCACGGGTGTTGGGGAAAACTGGGGCACAAGAGAGGCTGTTGGATCAATGATCTGACGACCAGGGATGGTGGAGGCTGCAGGATTGGATGCATGGTGGGTGCGAGCTGGCGGCAGGAGGATCCCAAGGTGGATCTGGTCTGGTGGCGGGGTTGAGGGCTTTTAGGGAGTTGGTCTAGGGTTTTTCCAAATAGGCATG
Organism: Triticum urartu; assembly: GCF_003073215.2. Taxonomy (NCBI): domain Eukaryota; kingdom Viridiplantae; phylum Streptophyta; class Magnoliopsida; order Poales; family Poaceae; genus Triticum; species Triticum urartu. The sequence continues at coordinate 340,757,426 of NC_053027.1, read as the reverse complement.
TGGGTGGACTATTTATATAGGGAAAGGAGAGAGTTTGGACCTTCTGATCGAAAACACACGGACGAGAATAAATAATCTAAGGAGTCCAGTAAATAAAACAATGTTATTTTGTAGATGTTTGGGGATGTTCTGGACCCAGCGGTAACGACTGTGTGGGTCGGGTTCGGGACAATTTTCGGACGCGCACGAGAGGTTCGATGCACTGGGCAGAGAGGGTTTCGGGGCCTGGTGGTTGATAGCGGACTAATGAGAGAGCCTAGGTTAGGCCTGGCAGTAGGTAGTGAGCTGTGTAGATGGTCTTGAGCTGAGAGAAGAGAAGAGAGGGATGCCCGGCGACTGTTTTCGGAGACCGAAAACGTCTGACGATTTGACCGACTATATTGCCACTATAGTTTAACGGTTGGGCTATCAAACGAACTCCGAATGTGATGAAAGTTGACAGGCGGTCTAGCTACACTAAAATAAGACCACACGTCAATCTCATCCCGTTCCGAGAACATTTTCCAGCCACTTATAAAATACTATTTCGGACATGCCGCGGGCGCGTGCAACTGTGGTTGGACTTAGAACGGACAACAAAGAGAACTCGGAGAACCCGGACGAATGGAAGTTTTAAAACATGATGATGCAATGCACATGATGACATGATAATATGCAACATGCAAGAAAATGACATGGCAACAACAGCGAATAACAGGAAGACACCTGGCACAACGGTCTCGGGGCGTTACATTCATCCTAATCTTTTTACTATCATTAAGGAACCATTTGCTACTAATGATTTTTTCGATTTTGTCACACCCTAGCTAGTTCAAGAATTAGAATGTGCATCATGTTTAAATTCCTCTTAAATTTGAATTGGGGAAGACAGAACCCCCAACATACCCCCCCTTGGAAACAACTAGGGTTTACTAAAAATATTTTCAATGAACCTGAAATGCCCTTCTAAAAAGTTCACCCTCTTTGTCTTAGGTTAGAACCTCTGGCAAAATTGGTGCACAATTTTCTAGGTCAACAGAAGGTCATTGAATTAAATCATAAGTATTTGAATTTGGGCATTTAAATGCTATAAAATAATCTAAATGCTCAAATAATTCTGGGAATAAATGTTTCCTGTTGGAAATAATCTAAACAGAGGCCACATTTATTTTCAGGATTTTTGGAAATGTTTTAGTATTTTATTTATAGCTAAACAGTTGCAGTTAAATAGAAAACAGAAACTAAATAAAAAAAAGAGGAGAAAGAAGCCCACCTGGGCCTTACCTGTGCTGGCCCAGCCACCTGGCTCGGCCCAGCCTGCTGGAACTGCCAGTCGTCGTCCTCCTCGCGCCAGAAGGACGCGGAGCGCGTGGCCGGCGCCCGCGGCCACACGCCGGCCACCTCCTGCTTCCGCCGACGCCCGGGAGATGCCCTAAAGTGCCACGCGACCCCCCACGTCTCCCTCTCGCACTCGCTCACTCTCCCCCTCGTCTCCCTCTCTCTCTCCCGCGACGGCCGAGCGCGTACCTCGCTGCCGATCGCCGTAATTGCCACCACAGACACCCCCTCGCCCCTCTGATGAGCCCATTAGCTCTACCTCGACTCCCTCGTCCTCCCCACCGAGCCACGCCTCGCCGGAGGCCCTGCATCGCCGCCTTCGCCCTCGTGTTCAACCTCGGGCACCCGAGCCATCTCCGGTCGAATTCGCCGCCGCCAGGACCTCCCCGAGCCCGCTGACCCCCTCTCCGACTCCGCTGTGAGCTCCTCTTCCTTTCCCCCTAGTTCCCCTGCTCGATTACGCCTCGTAGCCACCGCCCCCTCCGAGCCCGAGCGCTCCTCGCCGCCGTCCATGCCGCCGTCGTGGCTACGGCCGTGCAAGCACGCGTCCGAGCGCCTCACCGTGCTCAGCGCAGCACCAGGAACCCGTAGCCACCACCAGTTCTTCCTCCCATGCACCGTAGCCTCGAAACCGACCTCGCCCGAACTCCGGCCGCCGCGACGAGCTCGATTCCAGCGAGCTCGCTCCACCCCAGCTCCTCCCACTTGCCCCACTAGATGCGCACGAGCCCCAGCTACGCATAGCACGTCTCCGCCGTCGATTTGGTCACCGGAGGACCAAATCCGAAGCCGGCGAGTTGACCCAGTTTGACCCCTGGGTGGGCCCAGGAAGACCCCCCTGAGTCTATGACAGGTGGGGCCGGTCGGCTAACTAAATTAGGATTAGTATTAATTAATTTTAATTAAATCAGTCACTGACATGTGGGCCCAGGCCCCACTGACAACTAATTAGTGTTAATCTAATTTTGCTAATTAGCTGAGAGGCTGACAGAAGGGGCCCACCAGTCAGGTTTGACCTGGGCTGGCGCCTTTCACCTGCTGACGTCACCCTGACGCAATGCTGATGCAGTAATTGATTTTCTGGATTTATTCTTATTCAGGAAATTCCAGAAAATAGTTCAAACTTAAAAAATTCATAGAAATTCAACCATAGCTCCAAATGAGATAAATTATATATGAAAAATTATCAGAAAAATTCAATCTATCCAACTGTAATGGTTTCATGCATGACAAAACAAGTTACCTTGCTGTTTAGGCAGAATAAGGAAAAGCACAATTAAGGCCATGTTTAATGAGCTAATATTTGAATCTTTGATTCAAATGAGTTCATTCCTTTCTAATATAACTTGCATTAGGCCAAGACACATTCATATTGCCATGTCATAGCATGCATCATATTGTTGCATATCGTCATGTGTTGATTGTATTACGATGTGTTCATCGTGGTAGGTTCTGCCTTCGAGGATATCCACGAGTATCCAACTGAAGGGCAGTATCCCACTACCACTCCATCAGGCAAGCAACCATTGATCATTCCGATACAAACCCATGTTCTTGCTTCTTCTCTTGTTTACTGCATTAAGACAACGCGATTCAAACTGCTGTGTGCTACGGTAGTTGAAACCTTATCCTCTGCATGACCCGTCATTGCCGCAGTAACTAGATGAAACCCACTAGCATGTGTAGGAGTTGATTGAGCCATGTATGTGATTCTTACCTTGCTATGCCTGCTATGCTTAGAGTTGTGTCAGGTCTCGTTCATCTGGGAGATGGGCTAGAGTGAAATGCTTATGTCAGTAATGTGAGGGATGCGTTGAACATGTCTTGGTAAAGGTATCGATGAGAGGCCATGTAGGAGTACATGGTGGGTTGTTTCATTGAGGCCGTCCCTAAGCACTGAGATCTGTATGCGTGATTTAAGATTCAGCTACTACCACACATTGGGCCCTGAAATATGACCCCGCTTGACTTACTGACCCCTCTCGCCTCTGTCCAGGAGTTGCAACTAGTTTCTGGTGTTTGTAGGACACGTGTTGGCGGCCGTGCGTAGCGCTGACCCTAGGGGTGGGCTATGTTGCGGTAGATAGACCGTGGCACGGTGTACCGAGTCACCCGTTTGGTGTCGCGGGAACCCTGTTCACATCGTTTGGGGCCGACACCCTGGCCGGATTTCCTTGCGAATGGAACCTGAATAGGCGATAAACCTGGACTAGAGACTTGTGAGGTTAGTCAGGTCGTGGTCTACACCCACGTCGGTTTTCGCTTGAAGTCTGCCGAGCACATGTCGTGTGCAGACGCTAAGTGGTGGAAACATGTGTGACGAAGTACACCCCTGCAGGGTATAAAACTATTCGAATAGCCGCGTCCGCGGTAAAGGACTACTTGGTTGCATATACAGTTCATAGACAAGTTAATGGATACTACTAAAAGACTCAAGATAAAGTGTGAGTACCGAGGATGGCCCTCTCGTAGGATGACGAGGGAGGATCCCCGGTGGAGTATTGTGTTGGTGAGTAGTGGACTCGTGTGCGAAAACTGTTTTACTGGTGAAGTTCCGTAGGATAGCTTAGCCAAGAGTCGAAGCTGGCTTGCTGCATCAACCCCACGGCTTTCTTGAGAATAAGCATGTATAGTAGGTTCTGATGTAAGACTTGCTGAGTACCTTGGTACTCATGTTTTGCTTATTTATTGTTTTCAGACGACAACACTGCCCCCTCCGATGGGTTCTATGTAGACCTTGACGTCGACGAGTGACTAGCCACCCAGGTGGTGACCCTGGCCATGGAGGGCCTATGTAGATAGACAGCTTCGAGATGCCTTCTTTCTTTCTAGAGTCTGTACCCAGACTAGTTGCTTCCGCATGTGCTTGTATGTTTGTATGACTTGAGTGTCGGGTCATGTGACCCCTATCTGTATGAACATGTTATGTATGGCTCTCTGGAGCCTTTAAATAAAGTACTTGAGTTGTAGAGTTTTGTTGTGATGCCATGTTGTATGTACTCATATCAGGCATATTGTGTGTATGATTGAAATTCTTGGTATGTGTGGGATCTGACAATCTAGTTGTTTATACTTGGCAGCCAATCTTATGGGGAAATGTAGTCTAGTGCTTCCATGAGCCATAGTAGTCCGCCACAGCCCGGTTCACCGGAGTCCTGCAAGCCCAGCACTACTACTCAGGACACTTGACTGGCCGGCATGTGTTTCACTTCGTCCCTATGTCTGTCCCTTCAGGGAAATGTTACATGGTGACTTCCGGAGTCCTACCTAGCCTGCTACAGCCCGGGGTTCCCCGGAGTCCTGTTAGCCCAGTGCTACAGCCCGGAATCACTCGTTGATGACCGACATGTTCGATGTGATTCATGTATGCCTGTCTCCATAGGTCTGTGCCGCTTTGGGTTCACGACTAGCCATGTCGGCCCGGGTTCTCTGTCATACGGATGCTAGCGACACTGTCATATACGTGAGCCAAAAGGCGCAAACGGTCCCGGGCCATGGTAAGGCGTCACCCGTGGGATACCGTGCGTGAGGCCGCAAAGTGATATGAGGTGTTACCGGCTAGATCGATGTGACATGGAATCGGGGTCCTGACAGATTTTATGCCTAGAAGTTTTTTTATTGATAACAGGAAAGAAACTCCTAAAGGTGATAGATGTCTCATTAAACAATTACCAACTAAAGGCACCTAGATCTATCTTCGCATTTATGCCTAGCTAGGGGCGTTAAACGATAGCGCTTGTTGGGAGGCAACCCAATTTTATTTTTATTACTTGATTTTTGCTCCTGTTTAGTAATAAATAATTTATGTAGACTCTGTTTTGGTTGTGTTTCTTGTGTTTAATTAGTGTTTGTGCCTTGTAGAACCGTCGGGAAGACCTGGGGAAAGTCTTTTTAATCTTGCTGTAAAAAACAGAAACTTTAGCACTCACAAGAACTGCTGCCATTTTTATTTGAAAAGTGATATTTAGTTAATTCTTTTTGAAGATGATTAATAGATAAACTCCTCTCGTCCAGAAATTTATTTTTGAATTTTTGGGGTTCCAGATCTTGCGTTAGCTACAGATTACTACAGAGTGTTCTGTTTTTGAGAGATTGTGTTTTTCGTGTGTTGATTGCTTATTTTGATGAATCTATGGCTCGTAAAATAGTTTATAAACCATAGAGAAGATGGAATACAGTAGGTTTAACACCAATATAAATAAAGAATGAGTTCATTACAGTACCTTGAAGTGGTGTTTTGTTTTCTTTCGCTAACGGAGCTCACGAGATTTTCTACTTTAAGTTTCGTGTTGTGAAGTTTTCAAGTTTTGGGTAAAGATTTGATGGATTATGGAACAAGTAGTGGCAAGAGCCTAATCTTGGGGATGCCCATGGCACCCCCAAGATAATCTAAGGACACCTAAAAGCCAAAGCTTGGGGATGCCTCGGAAGGTATCTCCTCTTTCGTCTACATCTATTGGTAACTTTACTTGGAGCTATATTTTTATTTACCACATGATATTTGTTTTGCTTGGAGCGTCTTGTATTATTTGAGTCTTTATTTGTTAGTTTTCCACAATCATCCTTTCTACGCACACCTTTTTGAGAGAGACACTAATGATTTGTAAATTGCTAGAATAATCTATGTGCTTCACTTATATCTTTTGAGCTATATAGTTTTTGCTCTAGTGCTTCACTTATATCTTTTAGAGCACGTTGGTGGATTTGTTTTATAGAAACCATTGTTCTCTCATGCTTCACTTAGATTATTTTGAGAGTCCTAAAAACAGCATGGTAATTTGCTTTAATTATGTTAGGCATTGAAGATTAATAATAAAATTTTCTTATGAGTGTGTTGAATACTATGAGAAGTTTGAAACTTGATAATTGTTTTGAGATATGGAGATGGTGATGTTAGAGTTAGGCTAGTTGAGTAGTTGTGAATTGGAGAAATGCTAGTGTTGAAGTTTGTGATTCCCGTAGCATGCACGTATGGTGAACCATTATGTTGGGAAGTTGGAGCATGATGTATTTATTGATTGTCCTCCTTATGAGTGGCAGTCGGGGACGAGGGGTGGTCTTTTCCTACCAATCTATCCCCCTAGGAGCATGCGTAGTACTTCTCTTTGATAACTAATAAGATTTTTGCAATAAGTATGTGAGTTCTTTATGACTAATGTTGAGTCCATGGATTATACACACTCTCACCCTTCCACCGTTGCTAGCCTCTCTAATACCGCGCACCTTTCGCCGGTATCATAAACCCACCATATACCTTCCTCAAAACAGCCACCATACCTACCTATCATGGCATTTCCATAGCCATTCTGAGATATATTTCCATGCAACTTTCCATCGTTCCGTTTACTATGACATACTCCATCATTGTCATATTTCTTTGCATGATCACGTAGTTGACATTTTAGTTGTGGCAAAGCCACCGTTCATAATTCTTTCATATAAGTCAGTCATGCATCATTGCTATCCCGGTACACCGCCAGAGGCATTCATATAGAGTCATACTTTGTTCTAGTATCGAGTTGTAATCATTGAGTTGTAAATAAATAGAAGTGTGATGATCATCATTCATAGAGTATTATCCCCAAAAGAGGAGAAAGGCCAAAAAAAGAATAAATAAAAAGGGGCAATACTACTATGCTTTTTTTCCACACTTGTGCTTCAAAGTAGAACCATGATCTTCATGATAGAGAGTCTCTTATGCTATCACTTTCATATAGTAGTGGGAATTTTTGATTATAGAACTTGGCTTGTATATTCCAACGATGGGCTTCCCCAAAATGCCCTAGGTCTTCGTGAACAAGCAAGTTGGATGCACACCCACTTAGTTTCTTTTTGTTGATCTTTCATATACTTATAGCTCTAGTGCATCTGTTGCATGGCAATCCCTACTCACTCACATTGATATCTATTGATGGGCATCTCCATAGCCCGTTGATACGCCTAGTTGATGTGAGACTATCTTCTCTCTTTTTGTCTTCTCCACAACCACCATTCTATTCCACCTATAGTGCTATGTCCATGGCTCACGCTCATGTATTGTGTGAAGATTGAAAAAGTTTGAGAACACCAAGAGTATGAAACAATTGCTTGGCTTGTCATCGGGGTTGTGCATGATTTGAATACTTTATGTGGTGAAGATGGAGCATAGCCAGACTATATGATTTTGTAGGGATAACTTCCTTTGGCCATGTTATTTTGAAGAGACATAATTGCTTAGTTAGTATTCTTGAAGTATTATTATTTCTATGTGACTATTAACCTTTTTCTTCAATCTTTAGGATTTGAATATTCATACCACAATTAAGAGAATTACATTGAAAATTATGCCAAGTAGCATTCCACATCAAAAATTCTGTTTTTATCATTTACCTACTCGAGGACGAGCAGTAATTAAGCTTGGGGATGCTTGAGACATCTCCAACGTATCTATAATTTTGATTGTTCCATGCTATATTATACCCTATTTTTTACATTATTGGGCTTTATTATACACTTTTATATTATTTTTGGGACTTACCTATTAACCGGAGGCCCATCCCAGAATTGTTGTTTTTTTTGCCTATTTTAGGTTTTGCAGAAAATGAATATCAAACGGAGTCCAAACGGAATGAAACCTTCGGGAACATGATTTTCGGAACGAACATGATCCAGAGGACTTGGCCCCTACGTCAAGCAATCAATGAGGAAGGCATGAGGTAGGGGGGTGCGCCTACCTCCCCTAGGCGCGCATTCCACCCTCGTGGGGGCCGATGTTGCTCCACTGATGTACTCCTTCCTCCTATATATACCTACGTACCCCCAAACTACCAGATACGGAGCGAAAACCCTAATTCCACCGCTGTAACTTTCTGTATCCACAAGATCCCATCTTGGGGCCTTTTCCGAAGCTCCGCCGGAGGGGGTACCAATGACGGAGGGCTTCTACATCAACACCATAGCCTCTCTGATGAAGTGTGAGTAGTTTACTTCAAACCTACGAGTCCATAGTTATTAGCTAGATGGCTTCTTCTCTCTTTTTGGATCTCAATACAAAGTTCTCCCCCTCTCTTGTGGAGATCTATTCGATGTAATCTTGTTTTGCGGTGTGCTTGTTGAGACCGATGAATTCTGGGTTTATGATCAAGTTTATCTATCAACAATATTTGAATCTTCTCTGAATTCCTTCATGTATGATTGGTTATCTTTGCAAGTCTCTTTGAATTATCAGTTTGGTTTGGCCTACTAGACTGATCTTTCTTGCAATGGGAGGAGTGCTTAGCTTTGGGATCAATCTTGCGGTGTCCTTTCCCAGTGACAGTAGGGGCAACAAGGCACATATTGTATTGTTGCCATCGAGGATAACAAGATGGGGTTTATATCATATTGCATGAGTTTATCCCCTACATCTTGTCATCTTGCTTAAAGCGTTACTCTGTTCTCTTGAACTTAATACTCTAGATGCATGCTGGATAGCGGTCGATGTGTGGAGTAATAGTAGTAGATGCAGGCAGGAGTTGGTCTACTTGTCTCAGGTGTGATGCCTATATACATGATCATACCTAGATATTCTCATAACTATGCTCAATTCTGTCAATTGCTCAACAGTAATTTGTTCACCCAACGTAATACTTATGCTCTCGAGAGAAGCCTCTAGTGAAACCTATGGTCCCCGGGTCTATTTTCTATCATATTAATCTTCCAATACTTAGTTATTTCCTTTGCCATTTATTTTACTTGCATCTTTATTTATATCTTTATAATAAAAATACCAAATATATTATCTTATCATATCTATCTGATCTCACTCTCTTAGGTCACCGTGAAGGGATTGACAACCCCTTTATCGCGTTGGTTGCTAGGAGTTTATTTGTTTGTGTAGGTGCGAGGGACTCGTATGTGTCCTCCTACTGGATTGATACCTTGGTTCTCAAAAACCGAGGGAAATACTTATGCTGCTCTACTGCATCACCCTTTCCTCTTCAAGGGAAAACCAACGCAGTGCTCAAGAGGTAGCAACGGGACACATCAAAAGTAATACGTACAGAGCATCTCAAGTGTATAGAGAGTTGCCTCTAAGGTAGGCCCCACATGGTTTGCCTCTTTTTTAACATAAAGCATCAAGTCGCAATTTGTTTGTTCACCCGTGGTAGACGAACCTCCATCAAGTGGACAACCAGTACATGTGTCAAATCACCACGTGGGCTGCCTTTTCCTAGGAAATGAGCTCCACCGTGTACCCGCGCGGGTGTGGTTGGGAAAGAGACGGGAGTACATGCACCGTGCGTGCACCTCTTCTCTTCGTGCACGTCCCCCACCTATGTGGGTGTGTGTGAGAGAGATACAAACCTAGATATAATGCATCGTCCATCCCCATGCCTCTGCCAAGTCTGACCACCAGTCACCATCACGCCCCACTCCTCCTCACCTTATCTCTCATCTTTCTCGAGATATCATTTTTTGAAGTAATTCTCGAGATACCATTTTTCTGATAAAATTCTTGAGATATAATTATTTTTTACACAAGGGATTACTTCTGCATGGGTCAATCACAACAGGTGTTTTGTGAAAAAAATGAATCTTGATGTTCCGTGCAATGCACGGGCATCTTGCTAGTCCATGAAAACAACACATGGCAAAATTTCACGGTGAACGAGGGATTTGAATCTGCTAGGAGAGGCTATTTGGATCTTGCCCGGGTAGCCAAAATATTGGCGACCCTTTTGTCCACCGGTGCCTTTGCCATCGATGAACAAGGAATGGCTCGGGTGCTCATGCATCCTCCAGCGCGCACGTTGGAGACGAGCTCACACAAGCTGTGCTTTTTTGTCCCACCACGCCACCCGAGCCGGCCACAGACTGACCGACGACCTGCATATTATGCCATCCAACCATAGCCACACACATTCTGACAACAACGCAACCAACTAGACGAGATTCATGCAAACACGGCGATATTTCATATAAACAATGACGGGATTCATATAAAATACCAGATTTTCATACAAACATGACCGATTTTGTTACATTCAAATCAACTAAGCGGTGCTAGTTCTGGACATCACAGGAATATAATACCTGGCCTAAATGGTCGCCCACCAATCCATTTGTGTTCCTCATGTCCAGCAGCACGATCACCGGATTGCCGGGAGCCCCGGAGGTATATGCTTCAGCGCAAAGGACGGCTCGCTTCCCACTGCCGAAGCCGAAGATGATGGCGGAAGGGGGCTTCTCCGCTTTTGTGGATCTCATGCGGGGTCGACGAAGGTCCTCGCAACAAAAGGATCCCGTAAGACACTTGAAGTGTACGCCGGCGTCGCCTCCGCAGTGGCCTTCATGGGACCCAAGCGGTAGTAGCCTCCCATGTTCTACTTCTCCTCGATGATGGCGGCGGACACGGAGGCCCTGGCCACCGACTCGTCGGTCTCCGCACACCTGGCTTCTGTCTCTGGTTGCATGGCGTGGCCGCCGACATGGGAGTCTCGACCATAGAAACAGGAGATGCGGTCGCAGACACGGGAGGCGCGGTACGAGGCGGCGGTGTGGACGGCAGCGACGACGCCCGTGCGCCGCTCCTTGTCGAGCTGGCCTGGAGCGGTGAGTTGCTGAACCGTGTGCCGGCTTGGGGCGGCAACAGGCTCCATCGGGCAAGGGGAGCAAGGTGGATGAACGAGCTTCATAGCTCGTATCCGGCCAGCTCGGTGGGCCACCTAGCCGGCTTGGATGCGGGACAACTACTCTTCGTAAGCCATTGTAAGAGTGGACAAAATGGTGAAGGAGGAGATAGGGGAGCGGCGGAGGTGTGCGATTCTTGGCCGGCGTTTGGCCTTGTTTAAATAGGAGATTAAATAGAATGGGGACGGGAGGAGCTCGGCCGGCGTTGCTTTTAATGCCGGCCCGGTCATTAACGGGTGTGTGTCTAGAGTGGGTTTCTCGGCTTCCACACGGGATTCATGGAGGCATTTGAATGCGGCAAGGAGGAGTGTTTAGCCGGGCGTGCAGTGAGTGGCGCCCTCGACTCTGACGTATGACACCGTGCCATTCTTCCACTGACGTGTGGGCTATTTGGGTACATGGCCTGCATGTCAGTGCCACAACGCAGGCAGCACATGGCAGAGGAACTTTTGGTGGACCAGGGCGGTCAAAAGCGGGCATTTCATAAACCGATGATTGTTCATTGAGTGTGACATCATGTATTTCATGTAGATAAGCCTACTATATAATGTAAGAGAATTTTAAAATTTTCTTGTATACGTAGATAGCCCGTCCGACACGTTTTGATTCATAAATACCGCTGCAAATATCAATGTTCTGCTTATCATGGAAAAGATTGATTAATACCCGTAACAATCCATGTCCTTAACAAAGGGTGCATGCACGTATAGGTTGAGCATGTGTCTTGCGTCGTGTGCTGTGTGCATGCAGGCGTGCGAGTGTTGTGTGCGTGCATGTGTATGTTTCAGTGTTGCATGCATGTGTCCGTACGTGCGTGTGTTTGTGAGTGCATGTGTACGTGTTAGTGTTGCACGCCTTCATGCGTGCGTGTGTTCGTTATGTGTACGTGTCAGTGTTGCATGCCTGCATGCGTGTGTGTGTTCATGCGAGTGTGGCATGTGTGCATTTGTACGTGCAGGGCGAGGCTACATGTCAGTCGACTGACTTTTTCATCTCTGGTCAGTAGATTTTCTAGCTGTTGGATAGGGAATCAAGGGCATGCAGTTTATATTCTGCCTCCACCCCCTTGAGCCGCCAGCCACCACCAGCCGAACAGCCGCCTGCGGCCGGCCCGCGCCGCCATGCCACCCCGCCCGCCCCGAAATTAGTCCCCACCGCCGGTCCACCGCCGCCCCGGCAATCCCTCTAGCCCCCTCCCCCCCGCACCGAGCTTTTTATCCGGCGATCCCCACGCCACCGCCTAATCACCATGCCCCCACCGCCGGCGACTGCCAACCAGAGGTCTGATGACTTTGAATCCCCACCGACCACTAATTTATTACCATTTCCGGCCTTCATATACGCGCTGATGGGTGGGCCCTATGGTAATGTGTGCTGCTGAATGTGGACCATTTGACTGGTCAATTGATCGTGTCATCAACAAATTACGGAGCTGTATGGTGAGCCAGTGACCGTATGATCACCCTAAAAAGTATTTTGTTAACACAGTGCAGACTCAAACTACTATTTCTTTCGTTCATATAGGCGTTGACATGTGGGCCCCATGATTACGCACCCCGATGGTGCAACACTAGTTGCGCCATGTGGAACATTTCACTGGTCAATTGATTGTGTCATCAACAAAATACGGAGTTGTACGGGTGAGCCATTGACCGCATAATCACGACATGTATTTTTTTAACATGGTACAGACGCAAGCGCTCATATATACGTGCAAGCACTCACCGCTATATGCGCAAACACGCAGACCCTACCCCTATGAGCACCTTCGAGAGAGTGAGCCAGCATATGCTCTTGAGATTTTGTGAAGTCACCATAGGTGCCTCGTAGTCGAGTGGAACGTGTCCACCCACTGAATGCAATTCGCTGGAAAATACTGAAATTAACCCAGGATAAATGCGAGCACCAGGACTTTAACCCTGGTGGGCTCGAGAAACCACTTTCCTCCTAACCATCCAACAATAGGTTGGTTAGAACAACAAAATGTATGTGGTGACCATGATGAGCTTATTCTGAAGTCCAGTGACCATATCGTGCTTTGGTTTCAAATACAATGACCGTAAATGTCATCAACAAAATACGGAGCACGCATCAAATACAATGTTCGTCAGTGTCATCAACAAAATACGGATATGTATCGTGGGCTAGATACCGTATGACCACCACAAGAATGTATACGGCCAGCGTAATGAGCATATTCTGAAGTCCAGTGACCGTATACTGCTTTCGCTTGAAATACAGTGATCGTCATGCGTGAATGTGTCATGGGCATGCATACTTTTAGACTGCCAAGAGATAGTTTGTGTGCTTACGTGAAAGTGGTGTAGAAAGAGGAGGTGTCCGGTGGAGACAAGGAGAGATATGCCATTCCGTTTCTCTTTCCCGTGACTAATATTTTAGGAGAAAATATAAACATTCACAATGCAGAACAAATATTTTTGGATGCACCATGCAATTAACTTTCATGTATAACATTGTACTATTGTATATGCTTATTTTCTTAGTGGCCGATTGCATGTGTGGTGTGGTGGGCACATCACTTCTAGTTGGGGTGGGCACATTATTTCTAGTTGTGGTGGGTCAACATGAGGACTCATGGGTCGGTTCTATCCTGCGCCACATAGGTTGGACCGAGACGCATTATACGAAGACCCATGTGGAGGACTCGGGGTACAACACGAAGCTACCATAGTCGTGGAGGACTCCATCCCCACTGGTGATAAGCCGACTATATATGATTTGTAACCCTAGGCCCCGAGTATGTTATAGAAGCCTGGGGGCTAGTTCGTCGATAGTATACACACACGCACAATGCCTGGTATTCATGTGTACTTTGCACACACCCCTATCACTAATATACAGTACCAGGAGTAGGCTTTTTCCTCAACTACAAGGGTCCGAACTTGGGTAAAACTTTTCCTCGTATTACCATCTAGCCAAACAGTCAGGGATATCCTACCGAATGATTTGATGGAATCATATCTGCCAACTACTAAGAGAGAGGTGTGTCTGGGGGGTGGGCAATGTGTGCGAGAGAGGCCTAAAGATAATGTGCGTGCGGGAGACACGTAGGCACATATATGTGCGTATAGAGGGCTAGTAGAGACCGTGCGTGTGTATATATGCATGTGAGAGAAATAGTGTTTTCCAACTGAGATTAGTGAAAAGAGTGGTACATAGTAGTCATAAAGAGAGAGATATAGAGAGTGTGTGTGCGTGAGACACCCCGACACCCCGGGAGAGATTGTGAGCATGTGTGAAAGAGAAATCCCGATGTATATAAAGTGTGTGCACCTATGCATTAGATAGGGAGATATATAGCGCGTTTGTGAGAACGGGCTGAGGCATGGCGCATCTACGTGTAAAGGGCGGTTCTACACATTAAATTAAACTACAAACGGCATTATTATTTTTGGATGAGATCATGAATTTTGCAATTTGCGTATGAACAAAAATCGGTCTATTAGACACCCATACTCTATTGAATTCTAGCATGTGCATGTGTTTATTTCATATTATCGATCCATAGAGTGAGAGCGCTTTGAAATACAGGCAATGCATTGCTTCTGCAATTCATATATAAACATTAATTAGTGCACTCCATGTTGTTAGTGTGAAGCACTTTATACATTTGTCACTTACATGGATACATTCCAAATTGCTAGCTACGAAATAGAACACATGTTGAATTCAACATAAAGGGGGTTTCAAAGATTCGAATTCATAGGAAATGCATTCATCTATTTGAACCCGAGATAGCGGCATTTGTAAATCGGGTCTAAAAGGGGGCATCAAAATCTTTGTTGTGCGTTTGAACATGCTATATATTCATACGCATGTCTAACTACTTTTTTGCAACCAAGGAGATTATATGTGGAACCATGCGTGAACTGAGGTAAGTTGCATATTTTTTAATATATACTCGTGTACAATGTATATTCAAACGTAACCCCTCCATTCCAAAATAATCGTAGTTTTAGGATTTTCAAGAGTAAAGATTTGTGAAGTTTGACCAATCTTGAAAGTTCAATTCAAGAGAACCAAAAAAGTTAATGCTTTTGCTCCCAAATATTGAACAAAGCGCCAAATAAGCCTCTAGTCACCTGAAACCGCGCGAGACTAATGTCTGGTGGTAGGAAATTACTGTCCTGACTCTAGCCCGTGTAGCCTATCGGCGCGATGTCCAAAGGTCTACACTGGGTTAGGTTTGTAACTTCACTAAGACGCCAGTCTCAACCGCCTCCAAGAAGCATTCATAAGCCAAGGGCACCTAAACACCCATGCGCTCAGCCGAAATCTATCCCGCCCACCATTTGGGACACCTGAGATTACTGTCCTGCCCCCAACCCGCAATATGTCCGAAATTTTAGATGGGGGCAAAGTTTGTAACTTTCCCAAAATTTCAAACAAGCGCGTCCCAAACTGAAATGTTGTTCCCCCTTAGTTCGCCCTCCCTCCGTTTACCCATTCATACTCTGTGGGCGCCAAAATGCCCTCTCCACAAGCCGCGAAACCCCAGCCGCCTCCATCCTCCACCCCATCATGCCCAATCCACTTTTTCCTTCCTCCATCACACTGGAGACGGTACCCCGACGTCGTCGCCCAACGCAACCGCAACCGCAACGCCCTCAAGGACTTAGCAGCTGAAGCCGAGGCAGAGCTGCCTCCATGACACTGATGCCAACGTGCGCCATGCCAGAATCACTTCGACCACGCCGTCCTGTGCCTCACCGCTGCCGCTCCATTGTCGCAACCATCTACCGCACTGGAGATGTTCCCGCTACGACGTCGTTCGCCGCCTCGGATCTGGTTCCCCACCATCGACAAACAGCCACCGCACCACACTCAACAACTTGGCCATGGGTTCGTCCAAGGCTCCACCGTCCTCCACAACTTCCCGTTTCCAGCGAACCACGAGAAGATCGTTGGAAAAACAGAAGGAGGACACAACACTGCCAGTAGAAAGAGGTACTCCTCTTCCTTTATTCATGCAAATCTTACGTCTCTGCTCACACCGTATTCATCCCACGAAAGAAACTAGTTGATTGATTCTTACTACATCTTCTTCATGATACTAAAGGCACAAGGTTTCCTCCCATTTACCATTTCACCTTTGCTAGAGGTCAGTAGCCCGCCTGGATTTCAATTCAGGGTCAGTCAAATCGCAATTAAAAGAAGCAGCACCTGCTTAGGCGTGCGGAGCACCTAGTCTGCATGTTCGCCGGGGAAGCGGCGCATCAGTGTCTATCATAGGGGTGTGGGGTGCAGGAGCTGCTTGTGCCCGATCTGGAGGTCGGCAGGGCTTGAAGGGATGGCTGGGGGCGGTGCCAACCATGGTGGTGCGGTGAGGTCGAGGGGAGGGCGGATGCAGGGGACTGGGCCAGTGGTCGATGTCGTTTCGAGGAAGATAGTAACACCGACTGGCTGGAGGTAGATGAAGGCGATCTGCCTATTCTTTGTACGTCGGACAGTGCAGAAAAAATGGACTGACCTATTTGTTTTCAATCGAATGTTATTTTCATAGGACCACACCTTGTGGTGTGTTGGAGGATCATCTGCATTTCCCAGCCATCCATTTGCTCATATGTCAAAATCCTAGAATCTAGTAATTTCATGTGCCATGCATGTCGTAGAGCTATCATATGTGTCCCATCATTTATTTCTCACCAACCTGCTATCTGCTACCTTTACACTGTACTACTTGTGTATACACTTCACCCATACTCACACTATTGGTTTTTTATGCATGGGTATTTCAGACTCTGACGTAGTGTTGATGAATACAAAAAAGAAATGACAGAAGTCGCCCCAGTGTAATTCGAAGATAAGCACTAAGCGTTTCAGCGCTCTAAAGGGTGCAGTGTCAGCAGATGGAGATAGTAAATGTAGCTCTGCAGTTGATGATCTCAATAGCCACACACAACCATCCCAGGTGCTTGCTTTAACTTCGCGCTGTCAAATGTGGTTTCATGTTGCATATGGTGTCTAGCTTGTATTGCTTCCAATTTGGTTAAATTGCATCTGCTTGCTTTACACATTATACCTTTGATAATGACATGCCTTCCTGTTTTTGATACATACTACATATGTCTATTAACCATGTTCGTACATCAAACTAATGCTCTTTTGCATCCCTCATCAATCACTTATGATGAGATAGTCACCACAGTGGGTTACTGTGAGACGCACCACTCGTTTAAAGAGTGCAGCGTCATCCTCCCCACATGATTCTCAAGAAACAACATGGCTAAATGAAGACAGTAAATGTAGCTCTCTAGTTGATGACCGCAATTCCCCCACACCACCATCGCAGGTGCTTGCTCTTACTTGGTAGTGCGATATGTGGTTGCATGTTGCATATGGTGTCCACCTTGTAATGCTTCTAATTAGGGTAATTTGCATATGCTTAGTTAACACATTATACATGTGAATATGACATGCCTTCATGTTTTTGGTACATACTACGTCTTTCTATTAACCATGTTCTTACATCAAACTATTTTTCTTGTGTATCCCTCATCAGTCACTTCTGACGAGACACCTTCAAGTTGATAGTGTAATATTGGATGCATCTTGCATATTATTTCAAACATATATTGCCTCTAATTTGTTGAAGTGCCACTTATAATGAGACACATCTAACTTGGTAGAGTGATTTTGGTTCGGTCTTTCATATGGTGTCTAGATTGCATTGCTTCCAATTTGTTGAAATGCCTTCTGCTTAGCGTTTTATGTACATATTCCATCCTCCTACAATGTGGTTGCCATACATAAAAGTTATGTTCGTCGGTATCATGCATCAACAAATTTGGATGTGCGAATTTCATTCCTTTTCTTGTGTGTTTACTTGACAAGCCAAAATGTAAAAGGACAAAGGCACGGAATGATGGTGGACCTCTGGAGCAACCGAAACAGATGATCTCTGCAGATTCTCCTGCTACTCCTACTGCAGTGCAAGTTCCAAATATCATCTCCCCTACTCCACAACCCAGGTGCTTGCTTTAGCATGGCTGTGTGATATCTGGTTGCATGTTGCATATGGTGCCTAGCTTGTATTGCTCCTAATTTGTTAAATTGCATCTCCTTAGCTTACACATTATACATGTGATTATGACACGCCTTCCTGTTTTTGGTACATACTACATCTACCTATCACACCATGTTCTTACATCACACTACTGTTCTTGTGTATCCTGCATCTATCGCTTATGATGAGACAGTCACGCCCATGGGTTAGTATGCGACGCACTACTCTTATAAAGAGTGCAGTTTCATCCTCTCCACATGATTCTCAAGAAATAACAAGCCTAAATGAAGATATTGAACGTAGCTTTGTACTTCAAGACTTGAAGACCGCACTTCCCCTACACCACCATCGCAGCTGCTTGCTCTAACTAGGGTAATGCTTCTAATTAGGGTAAATTGCATCTGCTTAGTTTACACATTATACCTGTGAATATGACATGCCTTCCTATTTTTGGTACACACTACATCTATCTGTTAACCATGTTCTTACATGAAACTACCTCTCTTCTATATCCTGCATCAATCACTTATGATGAGACACCTTTATTCGTTGCATATTTCATATTATTTCTAGCCTGTTGCTATGTATTGCTTTTAATTTGGTCAAATACATTGTTAGGCCACCCTTTTAATTTGGTAGAGTGATATTGGTTTCATCTTTCATATGGTGTCTAGCTTGCATTTCTTCTAACTAGTTCAAACACCTTGTGTTTAGTTTACAGTTTATACATCATACATGTCAATATGTCATGCCGTCCTATTTTTCATACGTATTCCATCCTCCTATCATGCGGCTGCCTTACATGAAAGTAGTGTTCGTCAGTATCATGCATCAATGAGTTCTGAAGAGCAAATTTTATTCCTTTTTCTTGTGGCTTTGACATGACAAGGCAAAATCAAAAAAGAGGAAGGAAAAGAGTAAGGAACGCGATGATGGTGGTCCTCTGTAGCAACGTAAACGGAGCATCTATGTGGATTTTCCTTGTACTGCTAGTGCATTACAAGTTCCAAGTCTCCGCTCCCCTACTCCACCCTCCAAGGTGCTTGCTCTAAATTGGCAGTGTAATATCTGGTTGCATGTTGCATATGGTTTCTAGCTTGTATTGCTCCAAATTAGTGTAAACTTCATTTGCTGAGCTTACACATGATATGTGTGAATATGACACGCTTTCCTATTTTTGGTAGATACTATATCTGTCTATGACACCATGTTCTTACATGAAACTACTCTTCTTCTGTATCCTACATCAGTCACATATGATGGGACACCTTTAAGTTGGCAGTGTGATATTGGTTTGTGTCTTGAATATGATTTCTAGCATGTAGTGCTTCTAGTTTGATGAACGCCACCTATGAAAAGACAATTTTAAATGGGCAGAGTGATATTGATTGCACCTTCCATATGGTGTCTAGCTTGTAGTGCTTCTAATTTGTTGAAGTGCCTTCTGCTTAGTTACCACATCATAGGTGTGAATATGTCAAGTCGTCCAGTTTTTCGTACATATTCCATCCTCGTATCATGACTTTGCCTTTCATCAGAGTAGTGTTCATCAGTATCATGCATGAATGAATTCTGAAGAGCGAATTTTATTCCTTTTTCTTGTCGGTTTGACCTCACAATGAAAAATCAATAAAGCGGAAGGAAATTGGTAAGGCATTGGATGATGGTGGTCCTTCCGAGCAATTGAAACGGATGGCCTCTACAGATTCTACTCCGCCATCCTCCCAACAAGATTCACAAGACAACGCAAGGCTAGACAGTCAATGCAGCTGTGTAGATGATGAGCACATCTCCCCTACTCCACCATCAAAGGTGCTTGCTCTAACTTGGCACTATTATATGTGGTTGCATGTTGCGTATGATGTCTAGCTTGTATTGCTTCTAACTTTGTTGAATTGCTTCTGCTTACTTTACACATACTGCCTGTGAATATGACACATGTTCCTGTTTCTAGAACATACTATATCTAGTCACACCATGTTCTTACATCAGACTACTGTTCTTGCATATCCCGCATCAGTCACTTATGATAAGGCACCTTTAAGTCGCCACTATGATATTGGTTGTGTCTTGCATATGATTTCTAGCATGTACTGCTTCTAATTTGTTAAAACGCAAGACAGTTTGAACTTGGCAGAGTGATGTTGGTTGCACCTTTCATATGGTATCTAGCTTGCAGTGCCTCTAATTTTTTGAAATGCCTTCTGCTTAGTTACAATATCATAGGTGTGAGTATGTCATGCCATCCTGTTTTTCGTACATATTCCATCCTCGTATCATGTGTTTGCCTTTCATTCGAGTAGTGCTTGTCAGTCTCATGCATGAATGAGTTTTGGAGAGCGATTTTTATTCCTTTTTCTTATCGGCTTGACTTCACAATGCAAAATCAATACAGCTGAAGGAAATTAGTCTGGCAGTGGATGATGGTGGTCCTTCGGAGCAACTCAAACAGAGGGTCTCTACAGATTCTACTCCGCCATCCTCCCAACAAGATTTGCAAGACAACACATGGCTGGACAGTCAATGTTGTTGTGTAGATGATGAGCACATCTCCCATACTCCACCATCACAGGTGCTTGCTCTAACTTGGCACTATTATGTGTGGTTGCATGTTGCGTATGATGTCTAGCTTGTATTGCTTCTAACTTTGTTGAATTGCATCTACTTACTTTACACATAATATCTATGAATATGACACATGTTCCTATTTCTAGAACATACGTGTAGATGATGAGCACATCTCCCCTACTCCACCATCACAGGTGCTTGCTCTAACTTGGAACTGTTATATGTGGTTGCGTGTTCCGTATGATGTCTAGTTTGTATTGCTTCTGATTTTGTTGAATTGCATCTACGTAGCTTACAACTTATAACTTCAATGATCACTTACCCATAAGACACATTTAACTTGGAGAGTGATATTGTTTCATGTTCATATGGTGCCTAGCTTTAATTTCTACTATTTTTGTTGAAATGCCTTCTGCTTACTGTTTTTCATACATATTCCATCCTCCTATCGTACACATGAATATGCAATGTGAAAGTGCAACTATCCCTAGGTGGTTTTGGTAATTCCTAACAACATATAGCTCACTAAGCTAATGCTATTTCAAGATTAATATCTCAGGAAAGCTCAATGATTGGCATGGCGTGGATGAGAAAAGTGGACCCCTCCAAATGCTAAGGACAAAGGATTGGCTCAAGCTCAAAGCTCAAGACTCTACATTTTCTATTTTAGTGATCCAAGATCACATTGAGTGTATAGGAAAAGCCAATACTATCAAGGAGGGAGATATGTTGATTAATGAGGTTCTTGCTCAAAATGCTTAGTTATATGCTCCAAAACCCTCAACTACTTTCTCACATCCACATATGACCTAAACCAAAAGTCAAACTCAGCCCCACCGATTCTTTCTATCTGGCGCCACCGAGTTTCAAATGTCTTAGCCACTGCCACAAACCCTAGGAAAATCGGTCTCACCGATAGGGATCTCGGTCTCACAGAGATGGGGTTGTAATCTCTATGTTTCCCTTCGTAACGTTTCGGTCTCACCGAGATGAGCAATCGGTCCCACCGAGATTGCAATGTAAACTGTCTGTTTTGCCTTCATAACGTTTTGGTCTCACCGAAATGAGCGATCGGTCCCACCGAGTTTACCTGACCAACTCTCTGGTTAGCTTATTACAAAAATCGGTCTCACCGAGTTTGTGTAATCGGTCTCACCGAGATTACGTTATGCCATAACCCTAATCACATCGGTCCTACCGAGTTGCATGTCGATCCCACCGAAAACCCTAACGGTCACTAGCTTTGCTGAATCGGTCCGACCGAGTTTGGGAAGTTATGTGTAACGGTTAGATTATGTATGGAGGCTATATATACCCCTCCACCTCCTCTTCATTCATGGAGAGAGCCATCAGAACAAACCTACACTTCCAACCTATATTTTCTAAGAGAGAACCACCTACACTTGTGTTGAGACCAAGATATTCCATTCCTACCATATGAATCTTTATCTCTAGCCTTCCCTAAGTTGCTTTCCACTCAAATCTTCTTTCCACTAAATCCATATCCTATGAGAGAGAGCTGAGTGTTGGGGAGACTATCATTTGAAGCACAAGAGCAAGGAGTTCATCATCAACACACAATTTTTTACTTCTTGGAGAGTGGTGTCTCCTAGATTGGCTAGGTATCACTTGGGAGCCTCCGACAAGATTGTGGAGTTGAACCAAGGAGTTTGTAAGGGCAAGGAGATCGCCTACTTCCTAAAGATGTACCGCTAGTGAGGCAAGTCCTTCGTGGGCGATGGCCATGGTGGGACAGACAAGCACTACTAGGAAAAGGCCTACTAATGGCGCACCAGTTTTGCGTACTAATGGCACACTACTGGTGCGCCATTAGTATCATGCCACTAGTATTTGTATACTAATGGCGCACCAGTGGTGCGCCATTAGTATGCCTAGAGGTGCGCCATTACTATCTGACTTAGTAATGGCGCACCACATAGAAGTGCGCCATTAGTAATAAGTTTTTTTCAAATTTTTTTAAAAAAAATCATTTTTTTTATTTTTTTCTTAATCTCGAGTCACTATGGCTTAATCTCAAGTCAATATGCTTAATCTTAGGTCAAATCGCACTTTGTGGTCAAACTTCCCAAAAGGTCACCCATCCTCACACTACTCCAGCCCAAGCACGCTTAACTTCATAGTTCTATCCAACCCCAGCACCACCTCACTTCACAAGCACTTATTGATATATCTATCATATCAATCCTATGAAACCTTGCTGATGTCTAGGACTTTGTTCATGTTCATGAGTATGATGATATTTTGAAAAAATATTTCAAACTTCCCGGTCATATTACGTATCATATTTTGAAAAATAATTCAATTTTTTTTCGAAACCAATTTTTTTTCTGTTACTAGTGGCACACCTAGCATACGGTGCGCCACTATTAAGTTTGAGATTTTTTGAATTTTTTTCCTCCGGATCTTAAAAGCCCCGTAACTTTTTTCTGTTAGGTTTTTGGGGATTTTGAAAATGTTTAATGGGGTTGCCCCCATTAAATTCGGATGTAACTTTTCGAGTAGATGATTTTTCATATAAAAAACTTTTTAATCCGAGTTCGTATGCAAAAGTTATGGCCATTTTACAAATTTCAAAGAGATTTTGCAAATAAAGTCGAAATTCATATTTGTAAATTTTCCCAACAACTAGACCACATATCACATAGGAAACTTATTTTCTTTTATTTTTTGGACATTTCCATCATTTTCTTTTATTTTTTTTAAACTGAAAAGGCGGTCCACCGGGGGGGTGCATTCGGTACGTTTTGGGCCAAGTTATTAATGGCGCACCACACCCACGGTGCGCCATTACTAGTTTTGAAAAACAAATTCTGATTTTTTTTTAAAAAACTTAGTAATGGCGCACCAGTTGACAGTGCGCCATTACTAGTTTTAACTAGTAATGGCGCAATGTCCACTAGTGCGCCATTACTAGTTTTGAAAAAATAAATAAAAAATTTTGGGAAAAAAATTGAAAATAATTTACTATTGGCGCATCGTGGATGTGGTGCGCCATTACTAGTTTAACTAGTAATGGCGCACCACTCCCACGGTGCGCCATTACTAGTTTTGAAAGAAAATGAAAAAAAATTGTTACTAATGGCGCACCGTGGATGTGGTGCGCCATTAGTATTTGGACACTAATGGCGCACCAACACATGGTGCGCCATTAGTATATACTAATGGCGCACCACATGTCTGGCAGCGCCATTAGTGTCATTTCCATCTATAGCCCTTTTCCTAGTAGTGAAGGTTGCTTCTTCGTGGACCCTTCGTGGCTGGAGCCCTCCGTGGACTCGCGCAACCGTTACCCTTCGTGGGTTGAAGTCTCCATCAACGTGGATGTACGATAGCACCACCTATCGGAACCACGACAAAAACATCTGTGTCTCCAATTGCGTTTGAATCCTCCAAACCCTTCCCTTTACATTCTTGCAAGTTACATGCTTTACTTTCCGTTGCTCATATACTCTTTGCATGCTTTCTTGAATTGTGTTAAGATTGCTAGACTTGTTCAAAGTTGCTAAAATCTGCCAAGAACTAAAATTGGGAAAAGGCTAGATTTTTATTTGGTAAAGTAGTCTAATCACTCCCCCTCTAGACATACTTTCGATCCTACAAGTGGTATCAAAGCTTTGGTCTCCATTTTCTTTGATTTTCATTGCTTTTGGAAGTCATAGCCTTAGTTTCACAACCTAGGAGAGTATGGCATCTAGCGAGGGAAATTACCACCGGAGAGGTCCTTGCTGGCGAAAGGGGGATGTGCTGCAAGGCGATTAAGTTGGGTAACGCCAGGGTTTTCCCAGTCACGACGTTGTAAAACGACGGCCAGTGAATTGTAATACGACTCACTATAGGGCGAATTCTTTGATGGGATAGAATCGAACCGTAAAGCTACCGCGGAAGAGTTGAAAATGCTACAATACAATGGTCAAGCTTGTGATATCCTCTTCAACGGATTGTGCCCTGAAGAATTCAACAAAATCAGCCGTGTTGAGAATGCAAAGGAAATTTGGGATACTTTGATTGATATGCATGAAGATACCGACACCGTCAAGGAATCCAAGTTGGATGTGCTTCAAAGTCAACTTGACAAGTTCAAAATGAAGGATGGTGCAGGTGTCGCTGAAATGTACTCTAGGCTTGCTCTTATCACAAATGAGATTGCCGGCTTAGGAAGTGAAGAGATGACTGACAAATTCATCATCAAGAAGATCCTAAGAGCCTTGGATGGAGAATACGATATCATATGCACATTGATCCAAATGATGCCAAATTACAAAGATCTCAAGCGAACGGAAGTCATTGGAAGAATTGTTGCTCATGAGATGTCACTCAAGGATAAGGAGGAGCTCCATAACAAGTCAAGTGGTGCTTACAAAGCCTCATGTGAAGCTCCCACATCATCAAGTGATAAACAAACCTTCAATGAAGAATTGAGCTTAATGGTGAAGAACTTCCACAAGTTCTACAAGAATAGAAGCAAAGAGAGAAGTTCCAAGTCAAGGTCCTACAATGACAAAAGATCTTCTAGTCGAGAGTGAAACTGCTACAATGGTGGAAGACCCGGACACTACTCCAATGAGTAGAAGAGAAGATTCTCCCAAAAGAAGAAGTAGAAGAGAAGAATCACCATCGAGGGAGAGAAGGAGTATGGATGATCGTTATGAATGAAGACCCTCTCGGAGAAGCAAGGATTCAGAAAGGAAGGACAAGTCATCAGGGAGCTACACAAAACGAAGACATCAAGCTCATGTTGGTGAATGGGTATCCGGCTCCAACTCCGACAGTCACTCCGAGAGAAGCTATCACTCCGACTCCGAATATACTCAAGATGAAGGTGTTGCCGGTCTAGAACTTGTGTCAACCAACTCCTATGACATATTTGATTCACCAAATGAAGGAATTTAAAGATGCTTCATGGCCAAAGGTCCAAAGGTATCACACCCCGAGTATGTTGATTTCAATAGTGATGAAGATGATTTGTTAGGTGATGATGATTTACTTGTTGACAACTCTAGTGATGAATACTATGATGAAACGTCAATTAATCATGCTAATCAAGATGAAATGAATGACAATGATAAGGAGAAGATTGAGTCTCTAACTAAAGAACTAAACACTCTTAAGTTAGCTCATGAAACTATCTTAGGAGATCATCGAGAACTTTTAAGGACTCATGAGAAATTACGTTTTGAGAAGCTCAATCTTGAGCAAGAGCATGAGTTCTTAAAGGCAATCAATGATGATCTTCGCAAGAAAAGTTCTTACATTGCCAAGCGTTTACTCTTATCCACTTACATGCCTCAAGTCAAGTCTAGTAACAAGAACAAGAAGGATTCTTCTTCTACTAGTAACAATAATCATGCTAAATCCAATGTTGTTGCTTCTAGTAGTTCTCTTGATTCCACTAATGATTCTCCTAGCCAAGTTACATTTGAGTAAGAAAATAGCTTATTGAAGGGAATCATAGAGAAAGGTGTTTACAACAGCCTTGCCGGGAGTTAGCAATTCGAGGAAATTGTACACAAGCAAGGAAGGCACACGAAGAATCAAGGTATTGGTTTTGAACGAAAGTTCAATGCCAATGTAGTTGAGTGGGAAGAATATCAATACCCCAAGACGAAGTTTGTTCCTCAACAAGAGAAGTATGATCCTACTTCTTTCAAGGGGACACAAGCTCAAGATGATCTTCCACCACAAGACCACAAGAAAAAAGGCAAGGACAAGATTCAAGAGGAAATTGATGCATTTGAAGAAGCTCCTAAGGCCTTGGTCAACTTGGTTCCCAAGACTACATCAAGTTCCACTTCATCAAGTACAACTACAACTCCAAGGATTCCCATCAAGATGGTGTGGATCCCGAAGAAGAAGAACTAGAGAGTTCTTGAGGGTGACTCTGCCAACATACTTCACTCTTATCATTTTTGCAAGAACAAGTGCAATCAACTTCCACATCTTCCACTAGTTCAAGGAGTCACAAACCCTCTTGTTGGTAAGACAAGGGACAAGGTAACCTGATGCTTTCATGGACATCATATTGTGTGTGCATCACTCTATGTCTACGGATATCCTTGTTTGTTCCTTGCGGGACTAACCCCTGTAGGTATTGAAAGTGCAACTCACTCCAAAGGATAGCTCGGAATGATCTACATCAACTTAGAGCATCCACATCTTCAACACCTACATGAGGTCATCATCGACAAAACCCAAGGTTAGTTCATCCCTCTTAGGGGGGATATCACATCTAGGGGGAGCTTTGCTCTAACAATTGAGTTAAAGCAACTCTAATGGTGTGAACACAACAGCGCTTTATGTAAAAGTGGTAACCCCACTTGTGCTTAAACGATGAGTATGACCTATGATCAAATGTTCTCATTTGACTCCTAAGTGAATATACTCATATATAGATGACCTAGTCATCGACGATTGCTTGATAGATGCTAGAATTGTTTGTGCATGCTTTGCCACATATTTCATTTGTCATTTTATTGTGTGAGCATGTTAGTTGCATAATTTACTCATTCGAGGACATCCACTTATTGTTTTGATTGGTTGGTTTATTTTTCTCTTGCCAAGTGGATGGACAAGAATGCCTAAGAACTTTCTCTAGCTATCTATGATTTTCTCGTCTCAAACTCTATTCATGCTGCATCACAAAGTTTGATCAAGTCAGATTCGAACCACTCTGTGTGAGGAGCACTCGGAGTCCCCGATTCGCCATAGACTTAAAAATCCAAAACTTCTTTGTGTGTTTCGGTCTGACTGATTCATCCATTTCGGTCATACCGAGATCACTAAGTCGATCTAGGTTTTCAATCTCAGTGCCACTGATTTGAAATTTTCGGTCACACCGAGTTTCAGTAACTGCTTGCAGTTATGAATCTCGGTGCCATTGAGTTGTTCCACTCAGTCACACCGACAGGGTCATGCTATATATATCCACGGGTCAAATTTTGGAAAACTTTCCGAACCTCCTCGCCTGCGCTTAGCCTGCTCTGCCTCCCTGGGTCTCCAAATCATCCTCCTCGTCGCCAGCCGCCTCCTGTCATTGGTCTCCGCCGCTGTCAACGGGATCGTCACCGCCGTGGCCGCCGTAGAAAGTTCATTGCTGAACTAGGGTATGGACTTGATCTTTGTGTTGTTCTTACTCTGATTCCCCAGCACATTGCTTTGCCATGTATCTTGCCACGATTGAGACCATTCTATCCATCGAAAACACTCCATAATTTAGTCGTGAATTGAAAATTTAGGGTTAGGTTTCCGCCGAAACCATCTCGGACCGACCTAGTTGACGAAACCGGTTCCACCGATTTGGCTCAGGCCATTGCACATGTGATTCTTGGTCTGACCGAGAATTGCAAATCGGTGTGACCGAGTTCAGCACTTTGTGAAACCCTAGCAGTCTGGGTGCCACCAAACTGTGACTTGGTCTGACCGAGTTCACTAGTTTAGGTTCCAAAAGCTGCTTCGGTATCACCGAGTTTGCAAATCGGTAGATCCGAAATGCTTTCTGTGGAAAACTAAAACTAAGTTTTTAACTCATTCTTTTGCAAAACCCTCTGTACTTTGTGATGCTCATCCACTCTAACTCATCTATAATCTATTCACTGGGTCTGCTGTTAGTGTTTGCATCATGTCAGATCAGAGTGACAGTCAGAACAAGTCTGATTAACAGGTTCACTTGAGTGAGGGCACTAGTTCCTCTAGCAGCTCAGATGATGGAAGCAGGAGCACACCCAGCAATCTGCCAAAGGTTGCCGCAAGGGCCAACAAGAAAAGAACCTCAGAGTCAGAGGATGAGGCCTATGTGGCTGAGGAACAAGAAGCCACCTCAAAGAGGAAAGTCCTGAAAAAGGAATATGGCACAACTGCTACCAGCAAGCCAGGGATGAAGAAAAAGGTTCCTGCCAAGAGAGCTCCAATGTCTAAAGCCAGAACATCTACTCAAGAGACATTGGGATCTGCACACAAAGAGCAGGTTGTGGCAGAAAATAAAAGGAAGGAAAGGGTCAAGAAGACAACTGCCAGAGTTCTTGGAGATCTTCAATCATGAAAGACTCTGAAGAAGAGGAAGAGGAAGAGGATGCAGCACCAGCACCCAAAGCTCAAAAGCTTATGGGAGATGCCATAAGATTAGGGGCTGCTCCATCTAAGCCCAAAGGAACTTCTAAGCCAGCTGCTCCAAAACACAAAACTGCACCAAAGAGGAGCACCAGGAACATCCCTGTAGCAGAGAAGAACAAGACCCCAATTCCTGAAGCTGGAATGGAAGAAGAAGCCCAACACCCCTCCAAAGCAGCCCAATAACCCATCTATACCATCTCCATGTTCTCCGTCGTCGGATCACGATCGTGTGGGCGAAAACCGCACCTCATTTGGACACCCCTATCTCCTTCGACCTATAAATATGTGCCCCTCCCCAAAATTTCGCGGATGAAACCCTAGCAATCTTCCCTCGCCGCCACCGGACATGTCCGGATTCCACTTGACGAAATACGACACCGCCCGCAGCCTACCAGAGATCGACACGTGGCCGCCACCACCTCCTACCGCGGCCCGACGAGCCCGAGGCCATCCCGCCCGGCCCATCCCGCCCGCGCCTTCCCGCGCGTGCTCCACCGCCGCACGACGCTCCTCCGTCGTCAGCCTACGCTGCCTCCCGGGACCTTGCCGGAGCAGCGCCCCGCCGGACCTCCTCCTTGCTCCGCCGCTGACCCAAGTCCTCCGCCGCCACCATGGAAGGCGCCGCCGCCGGAGATCCCTCACCACCGCCCCGTCACGAGATGCTGCCGGATATGGATGGAACGGGTCTAGAGCGACCGGATCCGGTCGTCCCCAGTGCCCCACGACCTCCCCGCCATTCCCGCGTCCTCGCTGGTGTCGCCATCAGCCTCTTCAGTCCCGATCGGGATCGGGAGAAGGATGACTGGGCCTCCCGCCGGCCTTGTGGGCCGCAGCGCCTCCCCGGCCCAGCTCCTAGCCCACCTCCTCGCCGGCATCTTTTCGTCCTGGGCCGAGCCCATGGGTGAGCCTCCCACTGCTATCTTCCACCCATGCAACTTTTAACTAAATCGTGCTCACCTATTTCCCCCCCCCCCCGAAGATGACTAAGTCCCGAAGTCCCTGTAATTTTGATGCCTTTTTCAACATGTTATATCTCCATGACCGCGGCTCCAAATCATGCATATGTTATGTCGAAATGTTCGTCTCGTTGTGCTCTTCATGTTCAAAGCATTTCCATGCATGTTACTGTCCATTATGATGCCATTTTCATGGTTGAAAGAGTGCTATAAAATGTAAACTGCTGGTACTTATCATATCATGGTGATTTCTCATTTTTGTTGCATTTGATGTGTGCATCATACGATTTGTCATTTTTACATGCTTATCTTGAGATACTTCAGTAAGGTTGTTTTGAACATGTGGTTATTCTATGTTTATTCATGCCCCTGGTTGAAATTATGGAGTTTTCTAGCATGTTCTTTTCTTGCTCTACTTTTGCTATAAATTATTCCTGGCAGATTGTTAACATGTTAATCAAAATCCATTCAACGAGAGTAAGTGGTATGCCAAATCCGTTGATTGTCATCAATTTAAATTGGTGAAGGATGCGCATAACATAATTCTTATTCTTGCTTCATCCAAGTGATTGATTCATCCTTCCGGAGTCTCCTCACGATGAGTAAATTCTCGGTTCAAGGGCTTCATACTTTCCCAGAGTTCCAAGATCTCTCAATTATATCACCATGAAGATTCATCTAAATCATTGCAAGGATTCACCTTGTGTTTTCAACTTATCTTTCTTTATATAAACGTTTTATTACCGGAGTTCTTCATGGAGGCTCTACATGATGGTTCATCAAGGATTTAATTCCTTATCGAAGTTTTCATCGAGATTATTTTAAGAGGAGCTCAAGTATTCTTCATCTTGCGTTCCAGAGTGCAATTCTTTCTACCATATCTTTTGAGATGGTGTTATATCATTCTTGACAGTTTTCCTTCATGTTTCATGGGTGATAAGTTGTCAGGAATGAGATATTTAAACCCATCATTTTCTTCTTTGGATCTATCTTGGGTGATATTTCACCTAAAGCCTTCCCTAAGGAATGTTGCTCTTTGTGATGATTACCTATGATCCAAGTTTTTCATATCGCCTCGCTGGAAGAATCTTTCTATCTTTTCTAGCTCTCCATCAAGTCTTTTTCACGTGAGTGGCAGATTGTCACCTCATAATATTTATATGTCTTCCATAAGCCCACATCAAGCTTATCCTTTCGTTGTTGATAATCCAACAACTCCGTTCTAGCATTTGTTGTAAGCGTGCTCTCTCAAGATCTTGTTTCCCTCCGTTCATTCCATCCATTCTTTCTTTCTTCCGGAGGCATTGTGATGTTGCTCTCTACACTCATCATCTCGAATCGTGAGGATCGTGTGCTTTTCGTGCTTATCCATTTAACCGGAGTGTCGTGTCCTCTTTTCAAGGTCTTTCATCTTATCAAGTTTCCTTCTCTTTTCTACCGCAGTGTTCTCAATTGTGTTCAACTCTATTGCGTTCTTACTTTCAAATTTTCAACCTCTCAAGGTTCGTGGTTTCACTCATTTGTCAAGGAAGCAACTTTGTTTTACCTCTTCATCTTCCGTTTTTCCCTCCGGTGCCATCCTAGATCTCGGGACAAGATCCTCTTGTAGTGGTGGAGTGTTGTAACACCATGGATACAACTTCCCATATTTGTAACTCCTACTCTTGCCTTCTCCGAAGATGCGATATGATATTCCCTTCATGGTTGGGTTTTTGTGTTTGTTTTGCTTTTTGTTCATGTCTTCCATTTCATATCATGTCATCATGTGCATCGCATTTGAATTCGTGGTCGTCTCATGCATCCGAGAAGTTTCCCCATTGTCTGTTTCGCAATCCGACACTCCCACATGCATCCGACGCACCCCTCTTGTCTCTTTTCGTGAGCGGGATAAAAACCTTCTCGGAATGGGCCGAGATTTGTCAAGTGGCCTGGGTACACCACCGGTAGACCACCTTTCAAATTTCGTTTCATTTGGAGGCCATTTGATGCCCCAACGATTAACCGGGTAACCGCAAAAGCCTCTTTTGTGTTGCAGCCGAACACCCCTCGAAAGCAACCCAATAACCCATCTATACCATATCCATGTTATCCATCATCGGATCACGATCGTGTGGGCGAAAACCGCACCTCATTTGGACAGCCCTATCTCCTTCTACCTATAAATATGTGCCCCTCCCCAAAATTTCGCGGATGAAACCCTAGCAATCTTCCCCCGCCGCCACCGGAGGTGTCTGGATTCCACTGGACCAAATATGCCGCCGCCCGCAGCCTAGCAGAGACCGACACGTGGCTGCCGCCACCTCTCACTGCCACGGACCGGCGAGCCCGAGGCAGGCCCACCCGACCCATCGCGCCCGCACCCTCCCGCGCATGCTCCGCCGCTGCACACTACGCGACCTCGCCGGAGCTGCGCCACACCGGACCTCCTTCTTGCTCCGCCGCCGCCATGGAAGCCGCCACTGCCGGAGCTCCCTCACCACCGCCCAGTCATGAGGTGCCGCCGGATCTGGCCGGAATGGGTCTGGAGCGACCGGATCCGGTCGTCCCTAGCGCCCCAAGACCTCCCCGCCGTTCCTGCGTCCTCGGCGGCACCGCCATCGGCCGCCGCCGCCCCTGCCTCTCCGGTCCCGATCGAGATCGGGAGAAGGACGACCGGGCCTCCCGCCGCCCTTGTGGGCCGCAGCCCCCCCCGGCCGAGCTCCAAGACCACCTCCTCGCCGGCCTCTTTTCGTCCTGGGCCGAGCCCATGGGTGAGCCTCCCACTACTATCTTCCACCCATGCAACTTTTAACTAAATCATGCTCACCTGTTTTTCCCCCGAAGATGACTAAGTCTCTAAGTCCCTGTAATTTTGATGCCATGTTCAACATCCTATATCTCCACGACCGTAGCTCCGAATCATGCATATGATATGTCGAAATGTTCGTCTCGTTGTGCTCTTCATGTTCAAAGCATTTCCATGCATGTTACTGTCCATTATGATGCCATTTTCATTGTTGCAAGAGTGCTATAAAATGTTAGCTGCTGGTACTTATAGGATCATGTTGATTTGTCATTTTTGTTGCATTTGATATGTGCATCATATGATTTGTCATTATTATATGCTTATCTTGAGATACTTCAGTAAGGATGTTTTGAACATGTGGTTATTCTCTGTCCATTCATACCCCTAGTTGAAATTGTGGAGTGCTCTAGCATGTCCTTTTCTTGCTCTACTTTTACTATAAATTACTCCTAGCAGATTGTTAACATGTCAATCAAAATTGCCATGGTTGTTGCTAGTGACGTATGTACCCTATGAACTTGCTCTTCCCATGGTTAGCTTCATGAACATGTCTTCTTTCTGTTGGTATGCTTATGTTCTCATTTAATGCCTTGTGGCGAGTGGTATGAGCTCCTAAATTTGCTATCATAAATCTGTTTATGCCATGCTTTGTTTACATGGTTGCCATGATATGCTTACATGGTTGCCATCATATCTTCTGTGCCTTTTTGGCTCATGTTCAGTAAGGGACTTTTGTTCTATGCATTTAGTAGAATCATGCCATGCCTTTGTTTTCTATGATATGTTCTCGTAGCATGTTAGCCACCATATATGCTTAGTGCTTGCTGCAGGTCCACCTCACTACCTTCTCCTACCCATAAGCTTAAATAGTCTTGATCTTGCGGGTGTGAGATTGCTGAGTCCTCGTGACTCACGGATACTTCCAAACAGTTGCAGGTGATGAGGATACCAGTGCAGGTGATGCTACCAAACTCAATTGGGAGTTCGACGAGGATTTGGGTCGTTACTACGTTTCTTTTCCTGATGATCAGTAGTGGAGCCCAGTTGGGACGATCGGGGATCTAGCATTTGGGGTGTATCTTCCTTTTTATTCGGATTTGACCGTAGTCGGTCTTTGAGTGTATTTGGATGAAGTATGAATTATTTATGTATTGCGTGAAGTGATGATTGTAAGCCAACTCCTTATCCCTTTGTTATTCAGTACATGGTATTGTGTGAAGATTACCCCTTTTGCGACAAAACTACCATGCAGCTATGCCTCTAAGTCATGCCCCGGCACGTGGGAGATATAGACGCATTGTGGGTGTTACAGGGACCCACTGCAGCAGGGCGTCGCGGCCGCCCTCCGCCCACCCGCAACACAGCAGCTCCCATGCTATGACGAGCACGGCTCGCATGTTCGCCTGCTCCTGGCGAGTGTGTGGCGCCATTGCCACGGCATAGCTTGAGGACCGTGTGGTGGTGCGGTTATGGCACGGGGCGAGGGCGGCCGGCAGCGGCCCACGCCTCCCACGCCCAACGACACTGGGCGGGTGCGTGCCTCGAGAAGCGCAGAGTGGAGATCTTCTTGTGCGGACGGGACTGCTCGGGCTGGACGAACAACCCTGCTCAACGTGCGCCCTCGGAGCGTCAGCCATGAGCACCGCGGGGTGCAAGAGGATTGACCAGAGGAAGAGAGGCTCCGACGCACCCCTACCTGGCGTGCCAAATGTCGGATTTCGATTTCTCCAGACCCTTGAGAGGTTAGAACTCTGTGGTGTGTGCGAAGAACTCAACCTCCCCAGTCTGCATAATCGCAAATCTCACAGCCTAGCTCAACCAACTCAAAGGAAAAGGAGACAAGGCAGTTTACCCAGGTTGGGGTCACCTTGCGGTGTAAAACCCTGCTCCTACTTTGTGGTGGATCTGCCTCGAGGGGCTGAGGATGAACTAGTACAGTGGGAGAAAAACGTCAGGAGGAGGAGTGTTCTTGAGCTCAAGTGAGCTGGTCAGCTGGTCAGGGAGGAATCGATTTGATCCCCTCTACGATGGTGGTTAGGTCCTATTTATAGTGGCCTTGGTCCTCTTCCCAAATGAAGGTGGGAAGGGATCCCACAACGGCCAAATTCGAAGGGGGACAACTAGTACATGCTATCCTGACAAAAGTAGTCTTTGCCTGCAAAACACTCTGGTTGTGATGCCGTGGTGGGCTCGACGATGACCTCTGTCCTGCCGTCCTGGCGGTCTTGGTCTTGTTGCACGTGAATGAAACCTTTGGCTGATTCCTTGGGACTCTACGTCTGCGGTTTCCTCATTAGCACCAAAGAGGAAACCGGTACACTGTGCCCGCTGGCGCCCACCTGTCCTTGATCATCATGGGTCACGTCATTCAAACCTCGGAAGGTGAGGCTTGCATAGGAATCTCCGCTCCTTGGGAGACAGCCTTAGGTGGCCGCTCCTTCTGGAGGTATTGGTGTCGTCCACCTCGCGAGGCTTGGTCCCTCGCGGGGTTCTTGTGTTATTGATGCTGAAGCTGGGCCGTACCAGGGCGACGGTGAGCCATGCCGCCGGCCGCCGACAGGCAAGTCTAGGTACCCCCATTCCCAGAACGTCGATAGTAGCCCCTAAGCCCAAGGCGTGCTCGGACTTGGCTTCGAGGCTAAGCCAAAGGGCAAGTGCAGAGCATCGCGGGCCCTAATCGCCTGCGTCCTTGGTCGACGCGTGGCGATTGATGGGACATGGGCATCTCTGCTTCCCCACAAAGCCTAGATATTCGTTTGACTTGATAAGACTCTGCTGTATGCAGAGAAAAACCATTGTTGTGTGGGATCATGGAGGCTGGCGGTTAGACTCCCTTCGGCTATAAATGAGGGGAGGGCGGACCTCCCCTTCCTCATCTCCGTCTTCTCGCCGCCCGCTCCTTCTTATTCTTTCTTGTCTTGCTGTCTTGCCATAGCACACATGGCACCGATCAAGAGCTACTTCATGGCGGAAAAGGGAAAGGCCCCTCGGGAGGAGCCTAAACCACTTCTGCCGAAGAAGATGTTTAGCCTTGCTCGCTATGCTGGCGCAGGATAGTAGGTGATGCGACCTTTGTACGAGCGACCTCCGCTTGGCTTCCCTCTTCTCCTATACGCCCGTGCGCAGGGCGACACCGCCCAACATCGCGCGGTTTGGGGTCATGGTGGACATGCCGAAGTCATGAGGCCAGCTGGCCCGTGAACTCATGCCGAGGGCAGCTCGCGCGAGTTCGTGGTGCGGGCGGCAATGCTGCCATGCACGCGGATTATGTTCCCGAGGTTCTTCACCGAGAATATGCCTCTAAGGGGGCCGCTTGAGCTGTGGCTGCAGCACACCGGGTGCTGTAGCCTGGCCACGGGGGTGGAGGTCGAGGTCGTCCCCCCGGGTGGCATCTTCATGACTCGCGGATGCGGTAAGGTCGCTCATGCCTGTCGCCTCGAAGGGCCCCTCGCCATCCACTTTGAGTATGATGGCGCCTCTAGATTGTTCTTCAAGGTCTTCAACGAGGAGGGCCGACGGCTGGAGTGCTACCCCGGGGAAAGCAGCCCGCGTGGCGCGGCCACCGGCAGCTCCTCCACCAGCAGCGACGACTCCTGGGAATCCACCGACTGTCCCGAGCCTAGCGATTCTCCGGAGTCCAGCGATGACAACTACGTGCCGCCGAGCTCTAGCCATGCTAGGAGCGCGGCAGCTGTGTCTGCTCGGCGTCGCTGGTGATACCCAGCGGTCGGGTCCTTCGAGATTTTCTTCTTTTGTTTCCCTACGCGGAATGTGACAAGCCCCGTGGGGGTATGTAGAAAACTATAAAGCTTTTCGTTTTAATGCTATCCACCTTAGAATTGCATTGAAATTGTGTATCCCACTCCAGCATGGTTCCCCCTTTTCGTTCTCATGGCAGCTTAGTGCTCTACGCCGATAGGACCCGGTCCCCAGGCAGGCTTCAGCCGTTGCTGGTATGCCAGATCACGATGCCTTAGTCAAGGCAAGGAGGTGAGCAGCCCAAGGTCCAGTGAGAGCTCTTGTGGCCTGATGCTCAAGAGGTCCCCTTTGGCGTACAAGCAGCTCCCCAAAGGCTAAAAAGGAAAGCGACATTACCTGAGCGAGGCTGCGAGGGTCGATGGACTGGGTCGTGAGGATGATGCTGATGTGTACGAGTAACTTATCTTAGTTAGCCTGCGGTGATTCCCTTGTGCAGCACCTGGTCGTGCCTTAGAGGTGACACTCCTAGGTAGGGATCACGTCGGCCTCCCCCTTTTCCTCGCTTATCTAGGTGCTCTACTTCCTAGGGTCCCTGCCCTCGAGCGAGGCTCAGCCACAACTGGTATGCCAGGTCGCGATGCCGTGGTCAAGGCCAGGGGGTGAGGACTGGAGAGCCAGTAGGGACTCTTGAGGTGCGGTGCTCAGGAGCACGTGCAAGTAAATTGCATGAAAAATGGGCGGCCGGTAGGGTTGTCTATAGTTAAGCTCCGGGGGTTCCTATGAGTTAGTCCAAGGAGAAGAACACGACGCATGACCACACTGGCTGTCCTGCCGCTAGTCATTCCGCAAGAAGATGAAGGCACTAAGGACCAAGTGAGGTGGCGTGCGCGGGGACGGCCGCAAGCCTGAGCTCAATCACTCAGATTTATCAGTGTTGTAGGGACGCACCCAAGCACAAGCGTTGGGGTAGTATGTGTAGCCCCCATTGCAGGATGAGGAAGAGGCGGGTCAGCAGCATGGGGAGGCCGCGAAGGGGAAAAGAGGGATAGGCAAGCAGGTGATAATCATAAAGCATCTCATGAAGAAGGTAAAGCCAGTTCTTATAAATGCAGGAAGGATACATGCCGCAAGGATGGACCCATGCGGCTTGGGGATAATGAAGCCCGAGGGGCGCCCCCAACTAAACGAACTAAGAATGTCACCTGGCATTGTTGCTGAAGAGATGATGGAGTAGTTGAAGATACGTGCTGCAGAAGTCGCTCCTCACGAGTCACCAGGTCCTGAACATCGGGAGGCTCTGGAGGCCCAGAGGGCTCACAAGGATCCGTCGCCACTTCCGCCACGATCCCCTGGTGCCAAGCCTGACGAGCTTCCACGATGCTCCGCATGTGGCAGTGATACACGACAGCCTTGCTCAACAAGCCAAAAGGCATGCGAACATAGCTATGAGAGGGACCTCGCATCGGCCAAAGCGGGACAGCCAGAAAAGCAGCTGAGACGTGGCCCTATTCATCCTGGGGATGTTGACGCAGACGCGCAGCTCACTGGCCTCGCCGGGGGAGGGAGCGGCGCCGGGTGGTGGGCGACGGTTGCCCCACGTAGCTCTTACCTCCTGAAGCTCCTCGATTGCTTTGGCAATGAACTCCTGAGGGCCTCGTGCCTCGCGCCCTGCTGTTTCTTCATGGGAGCACATGTTGAAGCACACCTCCACATGGTGCCCGAGTGGCTCCCTTATGACGTTGGCTAGGTCAGCGGCCCTCCAAGGAGAGCCCCCAAGCCCAGCCTGAGGGGGCACTTGGCGCGTGAGGGAGTCCTGGATTGGGGGGTCTCCGGACAGCCGGATTATATCCTTTGGCCGGACTGCTGGACTATGAAGATACAAGATTGAAGACTTCGTCTCGTGTCCGGATGGGACTCTACTTGGCGTGGAAGGCAAGCTAGGCAATACGGATATGCATATCTCCTCCTTTGTAACCGACCTTGTGTAACCCTAGCCCTCTCCGGTGTCTATATAAACTAGAGGGTTTTAGTCCGTAGGACAACACACAATCATACCATCGGCTAGCTTCTAGGATTTAGCCTCTCTGATCTCGTGGTAGATCTACTCTTGTACTACCCATATCATCAATATTAATCAAGCAGGACGTAGGGTTTTACCTCCATCAAGAGGGACCGAACCTGGGTAAAACTTCGTGTCCCCTGCCTCCTGTTACCATCCGCCTAGACACACAGTTCAGGACCCCCTACCCGAGATCCGCCGGTTTTGACACTGACATTGGTGCTTTCATTGAGAGCTCCTCTATGCCGTCGCCAGAAGGAAGGATGTCTCGTCTCGTCTTTAAAGACGGCACTACTGTCGGGGGAACTTTGGCTGTCGGCCAAACTCTCCGGCTAGGCGGTTTCATCATGACCACCTGTTCGGCCGCCGCGCCGACGATGACTTCTTAGGTCATCGAAAACAGCCTCCATGTCAAATCAGCACTTGCCGAACAGACGGATCCAATGGAGCTCGCCTCCTTAAACGAGCTCTTGGATCGCATCGCCGCCTTGGGAGTTGCTATGGACTATGATCGGATTGGGCTTAAACCCGATCAACGGGAGATTAACTCTGCATCGAAACGCCGTCCTAAAAATGTCAGCTCGGTTCGAGGGGCTCGAATTTCACCACGTGGCTCGGGAAAACAATCAGGCGGCAGATATCCTCGCCCGCATCGGCGCAAAACGCGATGCAGTCCCCCCAACATATTTTTGGAAATGTTGTTTAAACCATCCGTAGTATGGGAAGGGGACACCGGTAACAACAGTCCGGACCCGGCCAAAATACCCGATACCGAACTCTCTAACACAATCGGAGGCTTCGTCACCGAAATAACACCTTCAGCCCACGAAATAATGGCCATTATTGCCCCGTGGACTGAACCATTCCTGGCCTACCTAACTAGACAGGAACTTCCGGAGGACCACAATGAGGCACGCTGCATAGTGCGGCGATCCAAGGCCTACAGGGTCCATGAGGGAGAATTGTACAAAAAAAGTACTACCGGAGTCCTTCAAACGTGCATCTCTGAAGTGGAAGGGCGGAATCTTTTGGCAGAAATTCATGCCAGACTCGGCGGTCATCACGCCGCAGCCCGGGCTCTTGTAAGCAAGGCCTTCCGTACAGGATTTTATTGGCCAACGGCCCGGGCAGATGCACAGGACTTGGTCCAACGTTGCGCCGGTTGCGAGCTCTTTGCAAATCAAAGCCACATGCCACCCACCGCTCTCCAAACAATCCCCATTGCATGGCCCTTTGCGGTCTGGGGGCTTGACATGGTTGGACCCCTTAAAGGGGGAACCCACAAGAAAAATACTTATTGGTCATGGTGGATAAATTCACCAAATGGATAGAGGCCAAACCTGTTAAAACAGCCGAATCCGGACCAGTGATAGACTTCATATCCGGGGTTGTACATCGTTATGGCATCCCCCACAGCATCATCACTGATGATGGCACGAACTTCACGGCCGACGAGGTAAAACTCTGGTGCAGCAAAATGGGCATCAAGCTCGATTACGCTTCAGTCTATCACCCACAAACCAACGGTCTAGTCGAGCGAGCAAACGATCTTATAATGAGCGGCATTAAACCCAGATTAGTACGCTCCTTAACGGAGTCTAACATGCACTGGGTAGTGGAGCTCGACTCCGTACTTTGGGGGCTGCGGACCATGACGAATCGTAGTACCGGATATACACCCTTCTCTATGGTTTACG
Organism: Triticum urartu; assembly: GCF_003073215.2. NCBI lineage: Eukaryota > Viridiplantae > Streptophyta > Magnoliopsida > Poales > Poaceae > Triticum > Triticum urartu. The sequence goes on along the minus strand of NC_053027.1, from coordinate 340,717,540 downwards.
GCGCAGAGGCAGTCTTGCCCTGTGACATAATTCATGACTCACCTCGAGTGCGCATGTACGAAGAAAGAGAAGCCGAGCTCGATCGGCGGGACAGTCTAGACACCCTGGAAGAGGAGCGCGATGTAGCCATAGCCCGTTCCGCATTTTATCAGCAACAGGCTTGCAGATACCAAAGAAGAGAAGTACGGGCCAAAACTTATAACGTTGGCGAACTAGTTCTACATCTGCCGGATAAGAAAAAGAACAAGCTCGAGCCCAAATGGGAAGGTCCTTTCATTATTGACCAAGTTCTGACCGGTGGAGCGTACCGACTGCGGGATGCATCGACTAGTCGACTCGAGCCGAACCCATGGAACGCGGCCAGGCTCCGAAGATTCTACGCCTAGCACCGGACTCTATGTTAGTCCCCTCCCTTTGTCCATTTTCTGCATATACATCATCTGTCTTGTTTCCCTTTCTTTCTTTCTTTTATTATTTCTCTAGGCCTTCAAGGGTCACCTTGTGCCTCGCTTGTACATTACAGATGCGCTAGCCGCACTCTTCATACCTGGGGGCTTCTTTAACAGAAGCTTAAATTATTTATCTGGGCCTCATGCCCAACACATGTGTTATACTTCTGCATGTACCTTTTTTCATCATTATATGCATCGATATGACTTAAGTTTTGACCAAGCTGGGTTGCCTGGCTCTTGTATTTATGCCCTACGTTCCCGTTAATTCGGCTAGGGCATAAGGGGAGCACCTCTGTGATTGTTACTGCCGGGTCAGCCGGATGTGTACCTCAGACTGGGTGAAGCCGAAAGCTAGCGTTCTTAAGGGAATATTCGGTCGGTGAACAAAAGATAATTTTTATTGTCCATATCTGCCCCTAGATGTTTTTCCTGCGTTTCCTATCGCAGTCCGGACATGCACTTTAGGGCATGCTTACCCAGGGAAAGGAACCCTTAACGGAACTATTCTCCCTGGAAGATGTTTCTTACTACCCATGTAATATAACATAACTAGTTGGGCACTTGTCTGATAAAGCACTAATGACCCCTACGCCTGATCTCCACGCATACCCCGTTTTATATAACTGAGCGGATATTCGTATTCACTCCGGACTATCGGGCCCGGAGGTTGAAGCGAAAAGGTCCACAACGACAAATGATCTACAATCCGGCTAGAAGGCATTATACATGTCACTTTAATTACATAGTCATGCAGACTGACTAAATTCCTCCTCTATACCATCCAACAGGCGGTCTAGCTTACAATCCTGTTGGTAATTCTTTGTGGCTAATTGTACTTGCCCATAAACTAAGCTAACGGGGATCTCTTTTCCGTCGGGCCCCACAGGTCCGACCTCGGCCATGTGTTTTGGGTCTGCCTTGGTATACCGCGTCTTCACCATGGCCCAGGCTTCTCTGGCACCCTGTCGGCAGGCTAATATCTTCCATAATCGGAAGTGCCGCTGAGCTCCCTTCAGCTTCTCCGCAAGCTTTGCAATGCCTTCTGGCAGGGAGACGGACGGCCACAAGGCCTGGGCAACACCCTGCATCACCTGTCGAACTTGTTCGTGCAGATGTGACAGCTCGGACAGAAGATCACCCGCAGACCCAGGCATTTCCTCCGTGGGACGACCCGTCAGCATACATACAAACATAACACTGTTAGTCAGCTTCTTCCCCGAACTCCTTTAAAAGGACTCGTTCAAACACTTACTGAAAATTGTTAGATCTGCGGAGCCGCTTATTCTCCTTCTCGGAGTCCGCAAGCTGGCTCCGAACGTCCTTTAGTTCCACATTCAGCTTAATATTGGCGTCTTGGAGATTGTTTTTCTCCCACATAACCTCAGTCAACATGCGTTTGCCAGCCTCTAGCTACCGCACAATATGCTGGTCCCCCGGATTTTCTCTGGATCCATTTGCAAAATCAATTGTTAGATCTGCAGACACGCCGCACACTATATGGTAACCATCATTCTTTAAAGTAAATGTTACCAGCAGGAGGCTTTTTCTGTTCCTGCAATGCGCCAAGAGCGGCCCACAGTTGGGTCTTGCATTCCTCCAGCTCCCGGGACAGCCTAGTATTCTTCTCTATTTCAAGTCTGCTAACTGTTCCAAGTCTCAAGGGCTACTGATACATATAAATCGCCAGATTTACTCACCCGTACATCCTTTACATACTGATCCGTGGCTCTGGCTAGACCATCCTGAGCAGCACGGAGGTACGCCTCTCCAGAATTGAAGGCGTCGAACGCCTTTGGTGAGAAACAAGCATCGCGGAGTACGGCCCGGTGGCGCCTATGATTCATGGTGCTTTCCACTTCTGAGTTTGTAGCGGATAATCTATCTGCATCCTCTATAGGGGGATTATCCGACGCCTGCCCCATATCGGCTTCCGCCTCCATGTCCGGTCCTGGCGCCTGACTGGTGGAAGCTTGATTGGCAGCATCGCCGGACATATTCCGGTGAGCGTTTTTTCTGTTAAAGAAACGCGGGCATCATTACATTTTGAGAATGACGACAACCACGGAGCGGGTTTTTCCTATACCTTTGCACCGCCGTCTCCGTCCTGACCGCCTTCCTTTTTGTCCTACCCGGCCTCGGTGCCTCTTGTTGGCGAGTTGCTGCGGGTTCGGCAGGGCATCCCGAATGCCTTCCCTGTAAAAAATGCCATGTGTATATGGTGGGTGAAGTGCCTAAAAGGGGATCCTAGTTTTAGAGTTGGGACTTTTTGATTTTTCTTACCTATGATGCAGGGAGCAGTCCGGGATAGTCGGCCGTAATGGCCACTAGGGCATTGTTGTAGCTTAACTGATAGAACTGCCGGTCTATCAGTTCCACGGAGATAACTGGATCTTCTTGAAGTCTGGAATCAAGGGCCCGGCCAGGGTCCTCTGGTTGTGGAGAAGGGCTGCTGACCTCCTTTATGCCTTTTCGCAGTTCCTGCCGCAAAGTGGTAAGGTGAATACTTACGACTAAGAATGCGGGAAAAATGGGGGCAGGGAGATATAACTTACCCAGCTTGGAGGATTGTACATGGAGAATCCATCCCGTGGCTTGATGCGGGTGAACTCCTCTTCCTCACCCTTGAATAGTTCTGACAGAATTTTTGCTAGAGCGGCAACATTGTCCGGACCCTTACGCCCGCAGCGGGTGGCATCATCCACCCCGTTATAACACCATAAGGGGTGCCCATGATATTGAAGTGGCTGCACTCCCGGCATTATGCAAATCGACATAACTTCGATTATTGTCAATCCTGATCGAGCCGGTGCTTTGATCCGGTTCATCAGATAGAGGACTTCTCCGTTGTCTTCCGCCTGGGGGCTCCGTGGGTGCCAACTTCGGCGCTTCTTCAGAGGAGCATTTTTGAACTCAAGAAGACCCTGCCGAACAGGGTCTGGAAGGGGGACGTCCTCCATATAAAACCATTCTGAAGGCCAGTCTTCGAACGGCTTCTTTGGGGTACCGTACAGGTATCCGGTATCAGCGATGCGCCATATTTTGGCTCCGCCCACTTGATAAAGTGATTCCCTCTGTGTGTGAGGGACAAGGCAGAATAGTCTTTTCCACAGCTCGAAGTGAGCCTCGCAGCCCAGGAACAACTCGCAGAGAGCAACGTAGCTGGCGATATGTAGAATGGAGGAAGGGGTGAGATTGTGTAATTGGAGGCCGTAGAACTGGAGGAGCCCGCGGAGGAACGGATGAATCGGAAATCCGAGTCCCCTTAGTAAATAAGGAACAAGGCAGACCAGTCCCCCAATGGAGGGACAAGGAAAGCTCTCCGCTTGCGCCCCACCATTGTAGGTGGCAAGCCCGACTCGAACGGGCACCATATATGGTGGAGGGAGAAATCCCTTAGTCTGTAGCTCGACTAATCGACTGTGCAGGACTGAACACCTCTCCCAAACACCTGGCTTAGGGCTATGGGGGCGGGAGGAGGAGCTGCGGAGGTCAGCCATGCTAGAATGGATCTTTCCGAAACGCGCTCTAATGAGGATGGTATGGATTGGATCTAAGAATTCGCATTCCTTGAATAGACAATTTATTTATTTGGCTAGGGGGTGAAGGTAAAAATGCCCTGGCGCCTCGTATTCATTCGACGCGTGGGAGAAAGCCCTTATTGGGCACAGAAGCCAAGAGGTTCAACATTTATGGAGCTGGACACTTCTTACGAACACTTGAAAGTTGGAGAAGAACCCGCTTTGCAATGCCGAAGACAACACTGCGTGTCGGACTCATCATCATTGAAGCCTGGTTCCGGGGCTACTGAGGGAATCCTTGATTGGGGGGTCTCCGGACAGCCGGATTATATCCTTTGGCCGGACTGCTGGACGATGAAGATACAAGATTGAAGACTTCGTCTCGTGTCCAGATGGGACTCTACTTGGCGTGGAAGGCAAGCTAGGCAATACGGATATGCATATCTCCTCCTTTGTAACTGACCTTGTGTAACCCTAGCCCTCTCCAGTGTCTATATAAACCGGAGGGTTTTAGTCCGTAGGACAACACACAATCATACCATAGGCTAGCTTCTAGGGTTTAGCCTCTTTGATCTCGTGGTAGATCTACTATTGTACTACCCATATCATCAATATTAATCAAGCAGGACGTAGGGTTTTACCTCCATCAAGAGGGCTCGAACCTGGGTAAAACTTCATGTCCCCTGCCTCCTGTTACCATCCGCCTAGACACACAGTTCGGGACCCCCTACCTGAGATCCGCTGGTTTTGACACCGACAGCGCGCCTTCCTATGTGAGAGGGGAAGGCGCCCCGTCAGTGGGTGTAGAGCTTGTGGAGGCACCTCCGGACGCCCCACTCTCTTGAGGTCATTAGCAGAGCAGTTGCTTCTTCTTCTTGGGGACCGCCTAAGGAGGGTAGGCAGCACCCTCATTGTCTGCGTCCTTGACTACCGTGGTCGAGAGAGCACACCATGTCCTTCTCTTTGCAGGTGACCGTGATAATGTCACGGATCCCTGGCATCTTGAGGACGTTGTATCCATGGTGGGTGACTGTCGGATTCGGGGTTCCGCACACCCTTGAGAGGTTCAAACTCTAGGGTGTGTGCGAAGAACTCCCTCTTCCCAGTATGCCTGCTCAAGATCCCACAGCCTAGCTCGACGTACCCAAGGGACAAGGAACACAATAGCTTATCCTGGTTCGGGCCACCTTGTGGTGTAATACCCTATTCCAACTTTGTGGTGGATTGCCTTGAGGAGTTGAGGATGAACTAATAAAGTCGACGAACAACCTCAGGAGGTGAGTAGTTCTTGAGCTAGTGAAGTGGTCAGTCTGTAATGGATCTGATCCCCCTCTATGGTGGTGGCTAGGTCCTATTTATAGTGGCCTTGGTCCTCTTCCCAAATGTAGGCGGGAAGGGATCCCACAATGGCCAAATTTGAAGGGAGACAACTAGTACAAGCAATGCTGACAAAAGTAGTCTTCGCCTGCAAAAGGCTCTGGTGGTGACGCTGCGGCGGGCTCCGCGATGACCTCCGTCATGTCGTCCTGACCATCTTGGTCTTGTTGCACCGATATGAAAAGCTTTGCTGGATTCCTCGGGACTCCATTCCTGCACTTGCCTCCTTGGCACCAAATAGGAAAATCGTACACTGTGCCCGCTAGCGCCCGCCTGGCCTTGGTCGTCATGGCTCACGTCATGTGAACCTCGCAAGGTGCATCTTGCCTTGATATCTCCACCCCTCGGGAGCCAGCCTGGTGAGGTCACGCACAGGGAGGGCTTGGTGTCGTCCGCTTGGCAAGGCTTGGCCCCTCGCGAGGGTCATGGGTTGTTGTTGCAGAAGCAGGGGCCGTTGATGGAGCCACGCCGTGGGCCGTAGGCAGGCAAGTCTGGGCACCCCCATTCCCAGGACGTCGACAGTAGCCCCCGGGACCAAGGCACGCTCGAACATGGCTTCGATGCGAAGCCAAAGGGCAAGAGCGGGGCACCACAGGCCCCAACCACCTGCGGCCTTGGTCGACACGTGGCAATAGATGGGAAGTGGGCGCCTCTGCTTCCCCCCGATGCCTCGGCAACCATTCATGGCTGATAAAATGGCTGGCGCCCGCTACAGAGCTTTCATTGACTTCCCTTCATCTTGATCTAGATCCCCTTTCTCCTTCTCGCCCTGAAAGCCCCAGATCCACCAAAACCCTCCCCAGCCACCGACAAGGCGAAGGCCGCGCGCTCACCTTCCTGGTTTTAGCCTTCCCTGAGCACGCCTACAGTCACGGAGATGAACCGTGCTACCGCGCTCCTAGTGACGGGGGATAGCAACAACGAGGGGGAGACACAGCGCTCTGGGCCGGCTCCGCTAAGCCGGAAACCTTGGGCGGTACCTTCTATCACTTCTTCTTGCACAACGTCTTCGCGGGGCTGGTCCCCCCTTTCCCCGGCTTCTTCTATGTCGTCCTTCACCATTACAACTCCACGTCCTTCATCTTCATCCCAACTCTGTCCTCCTTCTGTCGATCTTTGCCTTTTATTGTGAGGCATTCATGGGGGTGATGTCGTCTGTGGAGCTGCTCCGCTATTTCTTTTACCTGCTGGTCAAGGAAGGCCCATGCTCGGGATGTGCCAAATTCATTGCAGCCAACCGCAGCAATGCGATTTCGCGAGCCGGGAAGAAGGTAGAAGACTTCAGGAACAAGTGGCTTCTCATGGATGCCTCACACTCTTACCCTGGGCTGGTTCTGCTGACTGGGATGCCAGCACCTCACGAGGGATGGAATCATGAGAAGCTCGCCGATCCCCGGGTGGAGCAGTTGATGAAGAAGATGGTGGCTTACCTGAAGCCGGATGACCCAAAGGCAGAGACGCTGACGGGGGCCATGATCGTCAAGGAATTCCTGATGCAGCGCCTGGCTCTGCTCCAGGCACGCTCGCGCCCCTTGTGGACGCTCGCGGGCGTTGGAGGCGTACTTCGCCTGCGATCGGACGACCTGCCCGAAGAGGAGCTGAACAAGGTCATGTGCTTCCTAGTTAGGAAGGACCAGATTTGCCCACTGGATACCCATCTGTCGCTATACCGCCGTCTAGATGGGGAAAAGATCGTTGCCGCCATGCATGCCTTCAACGAGTGCAGGCTCGTCCCACTGGTGCCTACTGGGCCCCTAGTCCCCCGGGGATGTTGTCCTCTGGCTAATCTGACCAAGAGGAGAGGTCAGACTCAGAGGCAACCCAGGAGGGGGCGGGGGAGACTTCACCTCCGCGCCGGAATGATCTCTTCCGCACGTTCCCTGATGACAATGACACCAACGAGCACCTGGCGAGGGAGTCACTGTGCTCCGCCGGGTCACCATGAGGTCCCAGGGCACTCCTCCGAAGAAGTTGAAGCAGGGGGTACCAAAGAAGACGAGGTTGACACTGATCCCACGAGGCTGGTGGCTGCGTTCGCCACCAGCGATGGGGGACAGCGAGGGTAGCTGTCGCCTGCCGGTGCTGTCTGAGAGACGCGGGCAGCGAGAGTAGCCCGGGGCTCAGCATGAGCTCGACGAGCGTCAGCTGTCGAAGCGGTGGAGCGGTGGCAAATCGACAGGCGGAAGAGAGGCTCTGATGGACCCCTACCTGATGCGCCAAATGTCGGATTTTGGGTTCCGCAGACCCTCAAGAGGTTCGAACTCTAGGGTGCGTGTGAAGGACTCAACCTCCCTAGTCTGCCTACTCGCCAATCTCACAGCCTAGCTCGACGAACTCAAAGGAAAAGGGGACACAACAGTTTACCCAGGTTCGGGCCACCTTGCGGTGTAAAACCCTACTCCTGCTTTGTGGTGGATTGTCCTCGCGGGGATGAAGATGAACTAGTACACTGGGAGAACAACCTCAGGAGGAAGAGTGTTCTTGAGCTCAAGTGGGTTGGTGAGCTGGTCAGGGTGGAATGGACCCTATCCCCTCTACGGTGGTGGCTAGGTCCTATTTATAGTGGCCTTGGTCCTCTTCGCAAATGAAGGCGGAAAGGGATCCTACAACGGAAAAATTTGAAGGGAGGCATCTAGTACATGCTATCCTGACAAAAGTAGTCTTCGCCTGCAAAAACCTCTGGTCGTAACGTCGTGGTGGGCTCGATGATGACCTCCGTCCTGCAGTCCTAGTGGTCTTGGTTTTGTTGTAAGGGAATGGAAACCTTTGGTTGATTCCTCGGGACTCCGCGTCTGCGCTTGCCTCATTAGCACCAAAGAGGAAGCTGGTACATTGCGCCCGCTGGCGCCCGCCTGGCCTTGGTCATCATGGCACACATCATCCGAACATCGCGAGGTGAGGCTTGCATAGAAATCTCTACTCCTCGGGAGCCAGCCTGAGGTGGCCGCTCCTTGTGGAGGTCTTGGTGTTGTCTGCTGAGGGGGTCCTGGATTATGGGGTCCTCGAGCATCGGGTCTATGTGACGTGGGCCAGACTGATTTGCCGTGAATATACAAGATAGAAGACATCGTCCCATGTCCGGATGGGACTCTCCTTTGCATGGAAGGCAAGCTTGGAGTTCGGATATGAAGATTCCTTCCTCCGTAAACCGACTTTGTACAACCCTAGGCCCCTCCGGTGTCTATATAAACCGGAGGGTTTACTGTAGGGAAGATCACAATCATACAAGCTAGACATCTAGGGTTTAGCCATTACGATCTCGTGGTAGATCTACTCTTGTAATCATCATATTCATCAAGATCAATCAAGCAGGAAGTAGGGTATTACCTCCATCAACTAGGCTCAAACCTGGGTAACATCGTATTCCCTGTCTCCTGTTACCATCGACCCTAGACGCACAGTTCGGGACCCCCTACCCGAGACCTACCGGTTTTGACACCGACATTGGTGCTTTCATTCAGAGTTCTGATGTGTAGTCATGAGAAGGTTCGATGGTTCCATTAGTCATCTACAACAAGGCCAGATCTTCGTATTCGGCAGCTTCGCAGTGCGGGCCAACTCGCTTGGCCATCTAGAGCAGATCGACAGATACGCCCCAGGTCACCAGATTAGTTTTGGAAATCTGGACTATGTCGCTGATATCCGAGGAGAATTGATCTTCCCAGGGTTCACGACCCCAACCTCCGCTCTGGCCTTAGGTCCGGAGCACATCACTAGGTCCGAAGACGGGATTCCTGAGCCCGCCGGACTATCTGTGGCTACTAATCCTAGTACGGGAGAGCCGGAGGAAGCAGTGTCACTGGCAACCATTATGAAGCCGGACTCCTCTCTGGTCACTGGCTCCGAACCCTCGGAGTCAGCATCGTGTGAGCTCGGCCAAGGAGTTTCCTTCCCGCCGTACTCCACTAACTCTCTTCTCCCCGACCATACCTCTCCTTTAAGAGAGGCTCTGGACTTGATTCGATCCCTCGTCATTACAGAGGAGCAACGTCCGAACAACGCCCATCCCGGACTAGGGGCTGAGAGCGGGGAAGTTTATGTCCCACCCACCACCCACTTCATAGCCACTGTCGAGGACTTAACTGACATGCTCTATTACGGCTCCGAAGACATCGACGGTATGGACGATGATGCCCGAGAAGAGCAGGCCCAAAGCCCGCCGTTTACCAGAAGCTGGACGGACACCTGTTCATATGACGTGCACATGGTGGATACACCAAAAGACGGTAACGATGATAACGATAAAGGTCATGTCGAGGATAAACCTCCTAAGATACAGCCAAAGCGCTGACATCAGCGACGCCGCTCTAAATCACGCCGTGAAAAAGGCAGCGATACCGGCACAAGAGATGACAATACTCCGGACGATGCCGAAGACCAAGAAGACCCCGTCGAGCCAACCGCCGAGCAGGAAGATTGGGAAGATGGGCAAGTTAACCCTGATGAACATGACGTAAACGAAGACTCGGAGGACAGTAATTATCTTCCACTCTCGAAGGATGAGGTGAGCCTCAACGACGAAGACTTTATCGTGCCTGAGGAACCTGTCGAGCACGTGCGCTTTAAGCGTCGGCTAATTGCCATAGCAAGGAGCCTAAAAAAGAAGCAGCATCAGCTTCAAGCTGATCAAGACCTACTCAATGATAGGTGGGCTAATGTCCTAGCAACTGAGGAATACGGCCTCGAGCGCCCAACCAAAAGTTACCCGAAGCGTAAACTACAACCTCAATTCGACGATGAGGCACTTGGGCCCGTACCGTCAACGTGGCTGACCGACCACCACGTGGCCGGGACAAAACGGCAACTCAAGCCGAACACCACCCTATACTACCTCGCCGTAAAGGTAGGGACACAACAACTCGGGGATATACATATGACCTGTGGAAGGACCTGGAGAAGAGAGCAGGTCAGACCAGATCGATCTACGGATCATGAGGGCGTGCCCCGACGCGCGACAATGGCTACCTAGCCGGATGATACAGGCATAACCACGTCAGGGCCGAAAACTGCAGACGGACTCCATCCGAGCTACATCGCGACTTGGCCCGATATAGAGGTGCCGCACACCCACTCTACTTCACTGATGAAGTAAAGGAGCACGAATTCCCAGAAGGGTTTAAACCCGTGAATATCGAATCATATGATGGAACAACAGATCCCGCTGAATGGATTGAGGACTTTCTTCTCCATATTCATATGGCCCGTAGTGATGACCTTCATGCCATCAAATACCTCCAGCTAAAATTTAGGAGACCAGATCGGCATTGGTTGAAGAGCCTGGCTGAAAACTCCATTGCCAGCTGCGAGGACTTGGAAGATGCCTTCTGCGACAACTTCCAAGGTACATACGTCCGGCCTCCGGATGCCGATGACATAAGTCACATAGTTCTACAGACCGGAGAGTCAGCCTGGAAATTCTGGAGTAGGTTCCTAACTAAAAAGAACCAGATCATCGACTATCCGGATGTTAAAGCCCTAGCAGCCTTTTAGCACGGCATCCGCGACGAATGGCTCGCCGACACCTTGGCCAAGAAAAACCGAAGTCCAGGTGTAACACCCTCGATGCAGCTATATCTCCTACGTGTCGAAGCACGACTTAGAGGCATAACCGCATTGAAAGCAATGTCGCAAGTAAGGTAATCTTCACAACAACCCATGTAAATAGATAAAAAGGGGAAAAGGTACATAGTTGGTTACACTAGCCACATCACACAAATACATGAATAACATTACAATCATCAAATACACTCACGGTCCGACTACGGTACCAAAATAAAAGATCAACCCCCACATGCGACACGGTCCCCGATCGCCCCAACTGGGCACCACTACTGATCATCTGGGAAAGACACATAGTAATGGCGAGAGTCTTCATCGAACTCCCACTTGAGCTCAAGCACATCGTCTGAAGCGGTATCATTGGTCCCTGCATCTGGTTTGGAAGTAAACTGTGAGCCACGGGGACTCAGCAATCTCGCACCCTCGCGATCAAGACTATTTAAGCTTATAGGTAAGGCAAAGGTATGATGTGGAGCTGCAGCAAGAGACTAGCATATATGGTGGCTGACCTATTCGCAAAAGAGAGCGAGAAGAGAAGGCACAGCATGGACGAACAACTAATGATCAAGAAGTGATCCTAGAACAATCTACGTCAAGCATTACTCCAACACCGTGTTCACTTCCCGGACTCCGCCGAGAAGAGACCATCATGGTAACACACGCGGTTGATTCATATGAATTAAGTTAAGTTTCATGTTATCTACAACCGAACATTAACAAATTCCCATCTGCCCATAACCACGGGCACGGCTTTCGAAAGTTCAAATCCCTGCAGGGGAGTCCCAACTTAGCCCATCACAAGCTCTCACAGTCAACGAAGGATATTCCTTCTCCTGAGACATTCCGATCAGACTTGGAATCCTGGTTTTACAAGACATCCTCGACAATGGTAAAACAAGTCCAGCAACACCGCCCGAATGTGCCGACAAATCCCGATAGGAGCTTCACATATCTTGTTCTCAGGGCACACTCAGATGAGCGCTCCATACAACTTAAACCAAACCTCGAGTTTCTCCGAGGGGGCGCTGCACAGGGCTCTAGTTTCGACCAACACTCAGGGGAGCACTGGCCCAGGGGGGTTTAAATAAAGATGACCCTTGGGCTCCGGAAACCCAAGGGAAAAAGAGGCTAGGTGGCAAATGGTAAAACCAAGGTTGGGCATTGCTGGAGGAGTTTTATTCAAGGCTAACTGTCAAGGGGTTCCCATTATAACCCAACGCGTAAGGAACGCAAAATCCGGGAACATAACACCGACATGACGGAAACTAGGGCGGCAAGAGTGGAACAAAACACTAGGAAAAAGGCCGAGCTTTCCACCCTTTACCAAGTATATAGGTGCATTAACATAACAAGATAATATGGTGATATCCCAAAAATAAACAAAGTTCCAACAAGGAACGATCTCCAATCTTCACCTGCAACTAGCAACGCTATAAGAGGGGCTGAGCAAAGCGGTAACATAGCCAATCAACGGTTTGCTAGGACATGGTGGGTTAGAGGTTTGACATGGCAATTTGGGAGGCATGATAAGCAAGTGGTAGGTATCGCAGCATAGGCATAGCAAAAGAGCGAGCATCTAGCAAGCAAAGATAGAAGTGATTTCGAGGGTATGATCATCTTGCCTGCAAAGTTGTCAGAGTTGACTTGATCCTCGTAAGCGAACTCAACGGGCTCCTCATTCACGAACTCGTATCCTTGCTCTACCCAAACAAGAACAACAAGCAAACGAAACACAATCAACCACGTGCAATGCTCAAACAACATGATGCAAACATGGTATGCTATGCGGGATGCGATATGTGATGCAGATGCAAGATTTGACAAGGAATGATTGAACCTGGCCTCAACTTGGAAATCCAAGAGTGCCACTGGAAAGGTGAGGTTTGGAAATGGCAAGCAAAACAAATATGGCACCGGTCTGCGATAATTACCAAGTAGTCATCTAAATGCATCAAGATAAGTATGCTACAGCACCCAAACATAACAACAAAATACATGGCAGGGATCCACTCATGAAGCTTGACAAAAGATGAACACTGAGCTACGGCTAATTCATCCATTAACAGGTTCAAACAAGCATGTCAAAAGAGCAAATGATAACAGGTTTCAGACTTAGTGAAATTAACACAAGACTGGAATTTAACATTAGGAAGCACACTTTAGAGCATGAAAACTACATGCTACAGGAATTTAACATGGCAAAGCAAGGCATGGCATGAAGCTACTCAAAGCACTTAAAAAAAGTCCCTTAGTGACCTTGAGCCAAAAGGGATCAGAAAATACAATTGCAAGCATGTGAAATGGCAAAAACATAAACAGATCTCAGACTTGGAGAAAAACTGGAGAATGCAAATCAGTTAACGAGTAGGCATGTTTACGAGCCCGATGCACTCACTACATAGCATGGCATGACAAACTAAGAATACACCCATCAAGAATACATGGCATAGAAGCTAGACATGGCAACAACAACAACATAGCATGCACGGATCAATAGCAACATCCTCGGCAAAATCGCTAACAAGTCAACAATCTGCCAGGATTCACGATATAGCAAAAGTAGTGCTCGATTGTCTCAAGCTAGGTTGCTCCATAAGTGAAAACAAATACATGGATGGATAGAGCACCACAATGTTAACAAATCATCCTTACTGATCATCCTCAAAAGATGCACGGATCACTAGGAAAGAACATGAACATATGGCATATCAACAAAATCAAGGCAAGGACTAGTGAAATTCTAAGTCCCTGAAATCAGCATTACCGATTACATTACTTTGCAAGCTTGTGCTAGTCACCACACATATCACAAAAATACATGGTAAGCACCTCTGCAAAGATGTCATGGCATATAACAAAACTCATGTAGAGCTCAGGATCATATCATGCACACATTAATCATGGCAAAAATCACAAATATCTATTTGATGAAACAGATCTGGCAAATTTATCACATAGCCCTCTTCCAACAGCATTTCGGGCATCAAGATGAGCTCAAATGAAAATGATGCAATGAAATGAAATGATTTCGTCGTCGGGACGAACATTTTGATATGGTACACGCACAAATCGGAGCTACGGATACAGAGTTAGAGCATGCAAAATTTGCAAAAAGATTAGGGTTCGGGGATGAAAAGTCAACCGTCTGGAGTAGATCTCAGATCCAGCCCGCGGTTACTATAGCAGCACTGTTCATCTCGCACCGAGGTCGCCGGAAATGGCCACGGTGGTGGCCGGAGTAGAGGTCGGAGGTCGCCGGATCCGGTGGGTAGAGGTCACCGGGGTGCGCCGGCGACGGAGAGGAGGACGGCGGAGGGCGGCGGGGTCGTTGGAGCCGGACGGCGAGGAGGCGAGGCGCGGCCGGGTCGCCGGCGTTGAGGAACTTTGGCGGCTGGCGAGGCGGCTCGGTGATGGCGCGAGGCGGCGTCGAGCGATGGCGGCGGAGACGGCGAGGCGGTCGGGCGGCGCGGGCACCCAGGCGGCGGGGTGGAGCCGATGGGCTTCGGGGGCCCCGGCCGGGCCGAGCGGGCCGGCGTGACTGAGGCGGCAATGTGGGCGGCTCGGCCACGTGGCGGCGTGTGATTCGTGGCGGCGGTGATGTCCGGCGCGGGCGGAACCCGGAATTTCGGGGAAGTGTCTATATTTATAGGTAGGAGGAGCTAGGAGGCTCCAAATTGAGCACGGTTTTCGGCCACGCGATCGTGATCGAACGATCAAGATGATGGAGAGGGTTTAGGTGGGTTTTGGGCCAAATTGAAGGGTGTTGGGCTGCAACACAAACGAGGCCCTCTCGGTCCCTCGGTTAACCGTTGGAGTATCAAATGAAGTCCAAATGGTACGAAACATGACAGGCGGTCTACCGGTACTAAAACAAGGCCGCTTGGCAAGTCTCGGTCCAATCCGGAAATGTTTAACCCCCACACACGAAAAGAGGTAGAAAGAGGCACCGGAGGAGATAGGAGCGCCGGAATGCAAAACGGACAACGGGGAAAAAGCTCGAATGCATGAGACGAACACGTATGCAAATGCAATGCACATGATGACATGATATGAGATGCATGACAAAGGCAAAAACACATGGAGAAAAAAATCCGACACCGAGGAAAATAAAATAACTTAGGCCGGAAACGGCAAGAGTTGGAGTACAGATAAGGTAAATTACATCCGGGGTGTTACACCATGGCAGCCCTCAGGGCACTTATGACTCGCTTTTGCGTGGGCGAAGATAGCTGGCTAGCTAATCTTGATGTGTCACGTGTCATCATGGCACTCTCTCCCACCCACCCACCCCTAAACCCTTGCCCACCGGCGATCTCCACATTTCACCAATAACTTGGTGATCAGATCCATTCATCTTGTTCGGCGTTCCTATATCTCTCTTCTCATGTTTTCTATGATGGATCCTTCGTTTGGATCTACCCTTGGCTTGGATTTATCCAAGGGTAGAGTTTTTGCAGATGAGATCTACAAGGCTTCTGGTCTCACCGTTCATCCTATGCGAGATAGAGATGCTTTCGCCTTGGTCGTCTCATTCAGCAGGCATGATTTCAGGCTCATCGAGGATTCTATGGCCGCAGTTCTTGAATTTGTGTTGGGAGGATCAGCCATTGATCTATGGGTTTCATATATTGCGTTCAAGGTATTTAGCTTTAATGTTTCATGCAAGGATGTTGGTTTCTATATTGTTGATACTAGATGTTATTCCTACCCTCAATTCAAATGTTACTTTCATTTGTTGGGTAATGGGGGTCCGAATTGGTATCGTGAGTTTAAAAATTGGAAGAAAGAGTGTGATGCTGAATGGATTTTGGTTAGCCCCTCCAAGCACAGGGCAGCCTTAGGTCTCCCTGCAATGCATAATCCTCCTGCTAAGTCCGCCATTAAGTCTGGATCCTCTGTTCAGAAGAAATTATCTTTTGCTACGTTCCAAACATATGATGCGTGCAAAGGGTATATATTTCATGTGTTTGCTGATTGCATTGCTACCGCTGAATGTGCTGGTTATGAGGTCCCTGATAGGGAACCTGTGGTCATTCATCCACCTCAACCTGTTGATCTTAATTGGACTATAGCCTCGTCACCGATCGTCTTTGGCATGGTGAGCACATCAGTTATCCAACATCGTACCGCCATGGGGGGTATTGCCTCAGATATTGCGCCGGCTAGTTCGGGCGGGAATTCTGGCTGTTCAAATCATCCTCGCTTGGGCCCGAAAGGCCCATCTTCTGTGGTAATGAATAATGATATGGTATATGAAATTGTAACGTGTGAGATATGTTTTAAGCAAGGGCATTTTTCCTCTGCGTGCATGTCAACTTTAAAGTGCTTGGTTTGTTCTAGGGTTGGTCATATGAGGCGTGATTGCACCCGTTTTGCTCAGCGTTTGGGTTTGGTTTGGAAACCAAAACACGTAGTCATTCCAGTTTCCGAGGTTCAAGCTACACGGGCTGGGAATATCTCTCTGACAGGATATGTACCAAACTTGGACTCCCCTGCTTTGATTGCACCGTCCACTTCGCCCAATTCCAACCATCTTGGCCCCTCGAATCCTCCGGGCTTCCCTCCGGCGAATCCATCTTCACCTCTAGAGCCATCATCGCCACTTCCTGAGATGGCCAAGTTCCCTCTGGATCTAGTGCAGTATGTCCCTGTTGGTCACCACATCATTGATGCTGGAGATGCAAGATGGCCGTGCACCTATGTGACGCCGCACGTCCCCATTGTGCGCCACCATGAAGATTACATGCTTGCTGAGGTGATGCCTGTGCCATCTGCGAATGAGATTGGTACTAGTCGCAAGGAAGTTGGTGACTGGCTAGATGCCCATGGTTACCAGGTTCGTTGTTAGTCGGGCAGTTGCCAAGGCAGCGTGGGGAAGCGGAGATGCCCACGTCCCATCAATTGCCATGTGTCAACCGAAGCCGCAGGCTATTGGGCCCAGCGGCGCTCCGCACTTGCCCCTTGGCTTCGCCTCGAAGCCAACTCCGAGCGCGCCTTGTGCCCGGGGGCTACTGTCGGCGTCCTGGGAACGGGGGTACCCAGACTTGCCTGCCTGCGGCCCATGGCGTGGCTCCACCAGCGGCCCCGTATGGCCCATCTTCACCAGCAAACACCAAAGACCCTCGCGAGGGGCCGAGCCTCACGAGGTGGACGACGCAAGACCTCCTCGAGGGCGGCCTCACCAGGCTGGGTCACGAGGGGCGGAGAGATCAAGGCAAGGGGCCACTCGTGAGGTTCCTATGACGTAAGCCATGACGACCGGGGCCAGGCAGGCGCCAGGCGTGCGCCAATGTCCTTGTTTCCTCTTTGGTGCTAAAGAGGAAAGCGCACGCGAGGAGTCCCAAGGCATCATGCAAAGGTTTCCATATCAGTGCAACGAGACCAAGACCAGCAGGACGGCAGGACGGAGCTCACAGTGGAGCCCAAGACGGCGTCACCACCAGAGCCTTTGGCAGGCGAACACCACCTTTTGTCAGGATAGCTTGTACTAGCTGTCCCCCTTCAAATTGGCCGTTGTGTGATCCCTTCCCGCCTAACATTTGGGAAGAGGACCAGGGCCTCTATGTATAGGACTAGCCACCACAGTAGGAGGCAACTCATCTTGGAAGAGATCCATTCCACCCTCGTACTCACAAGCTCATCGAGCAACAAGAGCACCTCTCCTTAGGAGGCTGTTCTTCCCTTGTACTTGTTCATCCTCAGCCAAAGAGGCAATGCACCACACCACACTAGAGTTGGGTATTACACCACATCGGTGGCCCGAACCAGTATAAACCTTGTGTCCTTTGTTCTACGAGTTTGACGTGCTGAGCCTTGAGATCACGGTGAGGGAGAGTCTGAGGGGGAGGAGAGATCTTCATGAGCTCCCTAGTAATCGAAC
This sequence comes from Triticum urartu, assembly GCF_003073215.2. NCBI lineage: Eukaryota > Viridiplantae > Streptophyta > Magnoliopsida > Poales > Poaceae > Triticum > Triticum urartu. The sequence continues at coordinate 340,699,754 of NC_053027.1, read as the reverse complement.
CTCAAGGGTTTTATCGGGACCCCAAATCTGACAACGATGCGTGCCGGCATGCGCCCCCGCCACTCTCTGCAACGTAGGCAGGGTGAAGAAGGGTGCCACGTCCCTGAGGGTGGCATCAAGTAGCTCCGTGATTGTAACACCCCGGATACAACTTTCCATATTTGTTACTCGGAATCTTGCTTTTTCCGGAGATACAATATGATATTCCCTTCGTGGTTGGGTTTTTGTCTTTGTTTTGCTTTTTGTTCATGTCTTGCATTTCATATCATGTCATCATGTGCATCGCATTTGCATTCGTGTTTGTCTCATGCATCCGAGCATTTCCCTTGTTGTCATTTCGCAATCCGACACTACCACATGCACCCGGCGCGCCCCTCTTGTCTCTTTTCGTGAGCGGGAGAAAAACCTTCTCGGAATGGGCCAAGATTTGTCAAGTGGCCTGGGTACACCACTGGTAGACCGCCTGTCAAATTTCATTTCAATTGGAGGCCGTTTGATGTCCCAACAGTTAACCGGGTAACCGCAAAAGCCTCTTTTGTGTTGCAGCCCAATAACCCATCTATACCATCTCCAAGTTCTCCGTCGTCGGATCACGATCGTGTGGGTGAAAACCGCACGTCATTTGGACACCCCTATCCCCTTCTATCTATAAATATGTGCCCCTCCCCAAAATTTCGTGGATGAAACCCTAGCAATCTTCCCCCGCCGCCACCGGACGTGTCCGGATTCCACTGGATGAAATGCGCTGCCGCGCGCAGCCTCACAGAGACCGACACATGGCCTCCACCACCTCCCGCCACAGCCCGGCCAGCCCGCCCGGCCCATCGCGCCCGTGCCCTCCCGCGCGTGCTCCTCCGCCGCCGGCCGCCGCCGCCTCCTGCGACCTCGCTGGAGCAGCGCCCCGCCGGACTTCCATCTTGCTCCGCCGCCAACCCAGGTCCTTCGTCGCCGCCATGGAAACCGCCGCCGCCGGAGCTCCCTCACCACCGCACTGTCACGAGCTGCCGCCGGATCCGGCCGGAACGGGTCTGGAGCGACCGGATCCGGTCGTCCCCAGCACCCGCCCGGACCTCCTTCTTGCTCCACCGCCGACCCAGGTCCTCCGCCGCCACCATGGAAGCCCCCGCCGCCGGAGCTCCCTCACCACCGCCCTGTCACGAGTTGTCGCTAGATCTGGCCATAACGGGTCTGAAGCGACCAGATCCGGTCATCCCGAGCGCCCCGTGACCTCCCCGCCGTTCCTGCGTCGTCGCCGGCGCCGCCATCGGCCGCCGCCGCGCCTGCCTCTCTGGTCCCGATCAGGATCGGGAGAAGGACGACCAGGCCTCCTGCCTGCCTCGTGGGCCGCAGCGCCTCCCCGGCCCAGCTCCAAGCCCACCTCCTCGTCGGCCTGTTTTCTTCCTAGTCCGAGCCCATGGGTGAGCCTCCCACTGCTATCTTCCGCCCATGAAACTTTTAACTAAATCATGCTCACCTGTTTTCCCCCCGAACATGACTAAGTCCCTAAGTCCCGGTAATTTTGATGCCCTGTTCAACATGCTATATCTCCACGACCGTGGCTCCGAATCATGCATATGATATGTCGAAATGTTCATCCCGTTGTGCTCTTCATGTTCAAAGCATTTCCATTCATGTTACTGTCCATTATGATGTCATTTTCATTGTTGCAAGAGTGCTATAAAATGTTAACTGCTGGTACTTATCACATCATGGTGATTTGTCATTTTGTTGCATTTGATGTGTGCATCATATGATTTGTCATTTTTACATGCTTATCTTGAGATACTTAAGTAAGGGTGTTTTGAACATGTGGTTATTCTCTGTCCATTCATGCGCCTGGTTAAAATTATGGAGTGCTCTAGCATGTCCTTTTCTTGCTCTACTTTTGCTATAAATTATTCCTGGCAGATTGTTAACATGTTAATCAAAATTGCCATGGTTGTTGCTAGTGATGTATGTACCCTATGAACTTGCTCTTGCGATGGTTAGCTTCATGAACATGTCTTCTTGCTGTTGGTTTTCTTATGTTGTCATTTAATGCCTTGTGGTGAGTTGCATGAGCTCGCAAAGTTGCTATCATAAAACTTGCTATGTTTACATGGTTGCCATCATATCTTCTGTGCCTTTTTGGCTAATGTTTAGTAAGGAACTTTTGTTCTATGTATTTAGTAGAATCATGCCATGCCTTTGTTTTCTATGATATGTTCCTGTAGCATGTTTTTTGCTAGCTATAAACAGTGCTTCCTGACGTTGTTTTTGACATGTTAGTATTTTTCACTAAGTCTGTGAAGCTGATATCTTTTGCACTTTTGCCATGCTTGTTTGCACCTGTTATAGTGTGATTTAGCCGTAGCTCAGTGTTCATGTTTTGTCAAGAATCTCTTGTAAATCTCTCCCATATGCTTTGTTGTTATGTTGGAGTGCAGTACCTTAGTTTCTTGTTAGATTCTAAGTGGCATCATGTTGTTAATCACAGTTTTGCGTCATTCTTGTTTTGCTTGCCATTTGCAAACCGTGCGTCCGTTTCCGGTGATCTTTATATCGATTTCAACTGAAATCATCTCATCTTTCCAGAGGCATACTTGGTTTGCCAAGTTGATGCCTTGTTCATTCTTTCCCTTCCAGAGCACGCATATGCATTGCATATTATATCTTGCATATCATGCCATGTTTTGCATCATGTTGCTTGTGCATTGCACCATGATTGATTGTTGTTCCTTTGCTTGTGTTCTTGCTTAGGTAGAGCCAGGAGACGAGTACGTGACCGAGGAACCTGTTGAGTACACTAATGAGGATCAAGCTTTCGACAACTCTAAGAACTTTGCAGGCAAGATGACCATACCCTCGAAATCACTTCTATCTTTGGTTGCTAGTTGTTCGATCTATCGTTATGTCGCGCTACCTACCACTTGTTATATCATGCCTCCAATATTGACAAAATGTGCAGCTCCTATCGGGATTTGTCGGCACAGTCCGGCGTCTTTGCTGGTCTTGTTTTACCATTGTCGAAATGTCTTGTAACCGGGATTCCGAGACTGATCGGGTCTTTCTGGGAGAAGGAATATCCTTTGTTGTCCATGAGAGCATGTGATGGGCTAAGTTGGGAAACCCTTGCAGGGTATAAACTTCCAAGAGCCGTGCCCGCGGTTATGCGACAGATGGGAATTTGTTAATATCCGATTGTAGAGAACGGGAAGTGAACGCGGTTCTTGTGTTATGCTTGAACGTAAGTAGTTTCAGGATCACTTGATCACTTCTAGCTTCTCGACCATTTGCATTGCTTCTCTTCTTGCTCTCATTTGCATATGTTAGCCACCATATATTCTTAGTGCTTGTTGCATCTCCACCTCACTACCTTCTCCTACCCATAAGCTTAAATAGTCTTGATCTCGCGGGTGTGAGATTAATGAGTCCTCGTGACTCACGGATACTTCCAAACAGTTGCAGGTGACGAGGATACTAGTAAAGGTGATGCTACAGAACTCAAGTGGGAGTTCGACGAGGATCTGGGTCGTTACTATGTTTCATTTCCCGATGATCAGTAGTGGAGCCCAGTTGGGATGATCGGGGATCTAGCATTTGGGGTTTATCTTCCTTTTTATTTGGATTTGACCATAGTCGGTCTTTGAGTGTATTTGGATGAATTATGAATTATTTATGTATTCCGTGAAGTGGCGATTGTAAGCCAACTCCTTATCCCTTTCTTATTCAGTACATGGGATTGTGTGAAGATTACCCCTCTTGCGACAAAACTACGATGTGGCAATGCCTCTAATTCATGCCCCGACACATGGGAGATATAGCCACATTGTGGGTGTTACAAGTTGGTATCAGAGCCATCCCCGACTTAGGAGCCCCCTGTTTGATCGAATCTCTGACATTGTTGAGTCTAGAACAAAATGTTTTGAGTCTTAAGATTATATATATCAGAGAGTAGGATTCTTTTCATTCCCCAATCCCTTCGTCGCTCTGGTGAGGCATCCTGACGTAGAAGTTTTGACTCTCCTCTCCTCAAATTTCACGATTTTTTTTAGGTTCACGTGGGTATCTTGGAGTCGTTCCGATAGTCTTGTTGCGAGAACATTGTTCTTGGTGCCTCCGAACATTTAGGGGTTGTGGCAGTGTCCCGGGGAGTTGAGCTCCGAGGTGTTGTCGTCACAATTTTATTGTTGTAGTTCTGGAATACCTGATTTCGCCGACATCAAAAATCTCTTTTATGCAGTTGTTGGTGAGATAACCTCGACGCCACCCAGTACTGGGGTGGGAGGTCGGGAGTATTGCCATAACTCGTATAACGGATGCTTTTCGAAGGTTGAGGTACATGATTTCCAAAGGTTTCTTGCTTATGTGTTGATGGATGGATACAACTGGATGTAGGGATTGTTAGTTTGGGTGAGATATTATGCTTCCCCTATATCCCCAACACCTAAGCCAATCCTTTGTTTTTGTTTTGAGTGTATGGTATTCGACTTGCTTTGAAGTCAAAATGTGGATTCCATACCTTTTCCAAGCGGTGTTCTCATATTTCTATGGGAATACTAATCCTTCCTGATCATCGAGTTTGTCATCTCAATTTCTTCTCAACAGGTATGCTTCTCTTCAAGTGGATCCGATCATTTCAACATTCGCAAGATCACCTCTTCGTTTTTCCCAGCGTTGATCATTTCATCCGTCCCCAAGTCACCTTTGTTTTCCCGCCCTCCCACCTCTTGTTTCTTTAAGGACTAGGATTTCTTAATCAAGTATCCATCTTATTGATGGGAAGTCTCTCCATTCTTTTCCGTCAATGTTCTTATCCGGTGATTCTCAGGAAGATACTAGCAGAGTTTCAAGTTATCATTCTTCGTTCTCTTTTCTTTTCCGGTGGATTCAATTCAAGCTTTGCCGATCATATTCCTTTTTCCTCCTTTCAAATGTTTTCTCATGCCGGTGCACCTCTTAATCATTCACTCCTATTCTTTTTGTTCTGGAGTGCTGAAGATATCTCAGAAGGCTCGTCTTTTCATTCAAGATCTGTTCAACCTATTTCGAGATTGTTATCTCATTCAAGCCATTTAATTCAGCCGGCGCAATCTTCCTTTTAAATCGTTCAACGGTGTTTCTCTTGAGTGGGCCATAACCCACAGGTCTTTCCCAGGATCTTATCTGACTCTTCTAATTTTACCGGAGCTATTCCCAAATTCTTTCGAAGTTTGAAGTAAGAATGTTTTATCATAAATAAAATGTCCTTCTCCAAGATCTTTGAAATTCTTTCCGTCGTTGGCTCAACCTTTATATTTTTCATTCCGAGGTATCTCAACAATTCATGGTGGTGTTTCTCATCGTCATTCTCAACATGGGAAGACTGAAGAAGAGTTCATCTTAAATCCTTACCCAGTCTACCAAAGATGCGAAGTTCAAGCTTGTTGCCATCCTCTCATAATTGTTTCCGATTGTGAGAATTTTTATTTCACCCATCCGGATCATTTCTTGAGTTACTTCCATTTATTTCGTCCGAAGGCCATCATTTCATAATTCTTCACTCTTAGCATGTAGCTATCGTTCTCCACTTCTTCCCGGTGAATTGTGCCTCTGCTACGTTCATTTTCAATTCTTACGGTGGTTGTTCAAGATTTCACTTCCTATGTTCTCATTTCAATTCATTCGTTCTTTCCAATCCAACCAACGGGTCATTGAAGACTTTCTCAAGTTGCGCCATATCTCCTTTAAATCCATTCAATGAGAGTAAGTGGTATGCCAAATCCGTTGCTTGTCATTAATTTAAATTGGTGAAGGATGTGCATAACATAATTCTTATTCTTGCTTCATCCAAGTGATTGATTCATCCTTCCGGAGTCTGTTCACGATGAGTAAATTCTCGGTTCAAGTGATTCATACTTTCCTGGAGTTCCAAGATCTCTCAATTATATCACCACCAAGATTCATCTAAATCATTGCAAGGATTCACCTTGTGTTTTCAACTTCTCTTTATTTATATAAACCTTTTATTACCGGAGTTCTTCATGGAGGCTCTACATGATGGTTCATCAAGGATTTAATTCCTTCTCGAAGTGTTCATCGAGATTCTTTTAAGAGGAGCTTAAGTATTCTTCATCTTGCATTCCAAAGTGCAATCCTTTCTACCTTATGTTTTGAGATGGTGTTATTTCATTCTTGATAGTTTTCCTTCATGTTTCATGGGTGATAAGTTGTCAGGAATGAGATATTTAAACCCATCATTTTATTCTTTGGAGCTATCTTTGGTGATATTACACCTAAAGCCTTCCCTAAGGAATGTTGCTCTTTGTGATGATTACCTATGATCCAAGTTTTTCTTATCACCTCTGTGGAACAAGCTTTCTATCTTTTCTAGCTCTCAATCAAGTCTTTTTCACGTGAGTGGTAGGTTGTCACCTCATAATTTTGAGATATCTTCCGTAAGCCCACATCAAGCTTATCCTTTCGTTGTTGATAATCCAACAACTCCGTTCTAGCATTTGTTGTAAGCGTGCTCTTTCAAGATCTTGTTTCCCTCCGTTCATTGCATTCCATTCTTTCTTTCTTCTGGAGGCATTGTGACGTTGCTTTCTTCACTCATCATCTCGAATCGTGAGGATCATGTGCTTTTCGTGCTTATCCATTTAATCTGAGTGTCCTGTCCTCTTTTCAAGCTCTTCCATCTTATCAAGTTTTCCTTCTCTTTTCTACCGCAGTGCTCTCAATTGTGTTCAACTCTGTTGCGTTCTTTATTTCAACTTTTCAACCTCTCAAGGTTCGTGGTTTCACTTGTTTGTCAAAGAAGCAACTTTGTTTTACCTCTTCATTTTCTGTTTTACCTCCGGTGCCATCCTAGATCTCGGGAAGAGATCCTCTTGTAGTGGTGGAGTGTTGTAACACCCCAGATACAACTTTCCATATTTGTAAATCCGACTCTTGCCTTTTCCGGAGATGCAATATGATATTCCCTTCGTGGTTGGGTTTTTGTCTTTGTTTTGATTTTTGTTCATGTCTTGCATTTCATATCATGTCATCATGTGCATCGCATTTGCATTCGTGTTCGTCTCATGCATCCGAGCATTTTCCCTGTAGTCCATTTCGCAATCCGACACTCCCACAAGCACCCGGCGCACCACTCTTGTCTCTTTTCATGAGCGGGATAAAAACCTTCTCGGAATGGGCCGAGATTTGTCAAGTGGCCTGGGTACACCACCGGTAGACCGCCTGTGAAATTTCGTTTCATTTGGAGGCCGTTTGATGCCCCAACGGTTAACCAGGTAACCGCAAAAGCCTCTTTTGTGTTGCAGCCGAACACCCCTCCAAAGCAGCCCAATAATCCATCTATACCATCTCCATGTTCTCCGTCGTCGGATCACGATCGTGTGGGCGAAAACCGCACCTCATTTGGACACCCCTATCTCCTTCTACCTATAAATATGTGCCCCTCCCCAAATTTCGCGGATCAAACCCTATCAATCTTCCCCCGCCGCCACCGGTCGTGTCCGGATTCCAGTGGACGAAATACACCGCCACCCGCAGCCTACCAGAGCCCGCCATGTGGCCGCCGCCACCTCCCGCCACCGCGGCCATGCGAGCCCGAGGCGGGCCCTCCCGGACCATCGCGCCCGCGCCCTCCCGCGCGTGCTCCGCTGTCGCATGCCGCTCCTCCGTTGCCGGCCGCCGCCGCCTCCCGCGACCTCGCTGGGGCAGCGCCCCACCGGACCTCCTTCTTGCTCCGCCGCCAACCAAGGTCCTCCTCGCCGCCAGAGGTCCCTCACCACCGCCCTGTCATGAGCTGCCGCCGGATCCAGCTGGAACGGGTCCGGAGCGACCGGATCCGGTCGTCCCCAGCGCCCCAAGACCTCCCCGCCGTTCCGGCGTCCTCGCTGGCACCGCCATCGGCCGCCTCTGCCCCTGCCTCTCCAGTCCCGATTGGGATCAGGAGAAGGACGACCGGGCCTCCTGCCAGCCTCGTGGGCCACAGCACCTCCTTGGCCCAGCTCCAAGCCCACCTCATCGCCAACCTCTTTCCGTCCTGGGCCGAACCCATGGGTAAGCCTCCCACTGCTATCTTCCGCCCATGCAACTTTTAACAAAATCGTGCTCACCTGTTTTTCCCCCCGAAGATGACTAAGTCCCTAAGTCCCTGTAATTTTGATGCCCTGTTCAACATGCTATATCTCCATGACTGTGGCTCCGAATCATGCATATGATATGTCGAAATGTTCGTATCATTGTTATTTTCATGTTCCGTGTATTTTCATGCATGTTAATGTCCATTATGATGCCATTTTCATTGTTGCAAGAGTGCTATAAAATGTTAACTGCTGGTACATATCAGATCATGGTGATTTGTCATTTTCTTGCATTTGATGTGTGCATCTTATGAGCATGAGTTCTACATGTGCTTTGAACGACACCATGCCTTATTTACAGGGGTGCAAGTATTGTATTTTTGTGATCTATGTGGTGACTAGCACAAGCATGAAAACTAGGCTCCGTAATGTTGTTGTTTTCAGGGACTTAGGATTTAGCAAAGTCCTTTTCCTGCTATTATTTTGATGCCATGTAAACTTGATGATTCCATGAGTTACATGCTTATCTTGAGATACTTCAGTAAGGATGTTTCGAACATGTCGTTATTCTCTCTCTATTCATGCCCTGGTTGAAATTATGGAGTGCCCTAGCATGTCTTTTTCTTGCTCTACTTTTGCTATAAATTATTCCTGGCAAATTGTTAACATGTTAATCAAAATTGCCATCGTTGTTGCTAGTGATTCATATACCCTATGAACTAGATCTTGCGTTTTTTAGATTCATGAACATGTCTTCTTTCTGTTGATATGCTTGTGTTGTCATTTAATGCCTTGTGGTGAGTGGCATGAGCTCGCAAAGTTTCTAACATAAATCTATTTACGCCATGCTCTATTTTTTCACCGTCTAAAACTGTTAATAAAACTTGATATGTTTACATGGTTCCCATCATAACTTTTGTGCCTTTTTGGCAGATGTTCAGTAAGGGACTTTTGTTCTGTGAATTTAGTAGAATCTTTCCATGCCTTAGTTTTCTATGATATGTTCCTGTAGCATGTTCTTTGATAGCTCTAAACAGTGATTCCTGATGTTGTTTTTGACATGTTAGTATTTTTCACTAAGTCTGTGAAGTTGATATCTTTTGCACTTTTGACAGGCTTGTTTGTACCTATTCTATTGTTATTTAGCCGTAGCTCAGTGTTCATGTTTTGTCAAGCATCTCTTGTACATCACTGCCATGTGCTTTGTTGTTATGTTGGAGTGCAGTAGCTTAGTTTCTTATTGCATTCTATGTGCCATCATGCTGTTAATCACAGCTTTGCGTCATTCTTGTTTTGCTTGCCATTTGCAAACCGTGCATCTGTTTCTGGTGATCTTTATATCGATTTGAACTGAAATCATCTCATCTTTCCTGCGGCATACTTGATTTTCCATGTTGATGCCTTGTTCATTATTTCCCTTCCGGAGCACGCATATGCATTGCATATCATATCTTGCATATCATGCCATGTTTTGCATCATGTTGCTTGTGCATTGCACCGTGACTGATGTATGTTCCTTTGCTTGTGTTCTTGCTTGGGTAGAGCCGAGAGACGAGTACATGACCAAGGAACCTATTGAGTACGCTAACGAGGATCAAGCTTTCGACAACTCTGAGAACTTTGCAGGCAAGATGACCATACCCTCGAAATCACTTCTATCTTTGCTTGCTAGTTGTTCGCTCTATCGTTATGTCACGCTACCTACCACTTGTTATAACATGCCTCCCATATTGCCATGTCAAGCCTCTAACCCACCTTCCTAGCAAACCGTTGTTTGGCTATGTTACCGCTTTTGCTTAGACCCTCTTATAGCGTTGCTAGTTGCAGGTGAAGTTGAAGTTTGTTCCATGTTGGAACATGGATATGTTGAGATATCATAATATCTCTTATTTTAATTAATGCATCTATATACTTGGTAAAGGGTGGAAGGCTCGGCCTTTTCCTGGTGTTTTGTTCCACTCTTGCCGCCTTAGTTTCCGTCATACTGGTGTTATGTTCCTTGATTTTGTGTTCCTTACATGGTTGGGTGTTATGGAAACCCCTTGACAGTTCGCTTTAAATAAAACTCCTCCATCAAGGCCCAACCTTGGTTTTAACATTTGCCACCTAAACCTTTTTCCCTTGGGTTCCGTAGATTCCAGGGTCATATTCTTTTTAAACCCCTGGGCCAGTGCTCCTCTGAGTGTTGGTCCAACCTGTCAACCGTTGGTGGCCACCAGGGGCAACTCTGGGCCGGTCTACCGGAAGTTTGGACAATTCGGGGTGCCCTGAGAACGAGATATGTGCAGCTCATATCGGGATTTGTAGGCGTAGTCGGGCGGCTTTGCTGGTCTTGTTTTACCATTGTCGAAATGTCTTGTAACCTGGATTCCGAGACTGATCGGGTCTTTCTAGGAGAAGGAATATCCTTCGTTGACCGTGAGAGCTTGTGATGGGCTAAGTTGGGACACCCCTGCAGGGTATAAACTTTTGAGAGCCGTGCCCGTGGTTATGTGGCAGATGGGAATTTGTTAATATCCAGTTGTAGAGAACTCGACACTTAACTTAATTAAAATGCATCAACCGGGTGTGTAGTCGTGATGGTCTCTTTTCGGCGGAGTCCGGGAAGTGAACGCGGTTCTTGTTTTATGCTTGAACGTAAGTAGTTTCAGGATCACTTCTTGATCACTTCTAGCTTCTCGACCGTTTGCGTTGCATCTCTTCCCGCTCTCATTTGCGTATGTTAGCCACCATATATGCTTAGTGCTTGCTGCAGCTCCACCTGAGTACCTTCTCCTACCCATAATCTTAAATAGTCTTGATCTCGCAGGTGTGAGATTGTTGAGTCCTCATGACTCATGAATACTTCCAAACAGTTGCAGGTGATGAGGATCCCAGTGCAGATGATGCTACCGAACTCAAGTGGGAGTTCGACGAGGATCTGGGTCGGTACTATGTTTCGTTTCTTGATGATCAGTAGTGGAGCCCAATTGGGACGATCGGGGATCTATCATTTGGGGTGTATCTTCCTTTTTATTTAGATTTGACCGTAGTCGGTCTTTGAGTGTATTTTGATGAAGTATGAATTATTTATGTATTGCATGAAGTGGCGATTGTAAGCCAATGAATTATTTATGTATTGCGTGAAGTGGCGATTGTAAGCCAACTCCCTATCCCTTTCTTATTCAGTACAAGGGATTGTGTGAAGATGACGCCTCTTGCGACAAAACTACCATGCGGCTATGCCTCTAAGTCATGCCCCGACATGCGGGAGATATTGCCGCATTGTGGGTGTTACAGCGACCCACTCCAGCAGGGCGTCGTGGTCGCCCTCCGCCCACCTGCAACACAGCAGCTCCCGTGCTACGATGAGCGCGGCTTGCATGTTCGCCTACTCCTGGTGAGTGTGTGACACCATTCCCATGCCCTAGCTTGAGGACCACGTGGTGGTGCAGTTACGGCACGGGGGGAGGGCGGCCGGTAGCGGCCCACACCTCCCGCGCTCAATATCACTGGGTGGGTGCGTGCCTCGAGAAGCGCAGAGTGGAGATCTTCTTGCATGGACGGGACTGCTCCGGCAGGATGAACAACCCTGCTCAACGTGAGCCCTCGGAGCATCTCCATGAGCACCACGGGGTGCAGGAGGATCGATCAGAGGAAGAGAGGCTCCGAAGCACCCCTACCTGGCGTGCCAAATGTCAGGTTTCGGTTTCTGCACAACCTTGAGAGGTGAGAACTCTAGGGGTGCATGCAAAGAACTCAACCTCCCCAGTCTGCATACTCGCCAACCTCATAGCCTAGCTTGACAAACTCAAAGGACAAGGGGACACGGCAGTTTACCCAGGTTCGGGCCACCTTGCGGTGTAAAACCCTGCTCCTGCTTTGTGGTGGATCTACCTCGAGGGGCTGAGGATGAACTAGTACAGTGGGAGAAAAACGTTAGGAGGATTGTTCTTGAGCTCAAGTGAGCTGGTCAGCTGGTCAGTGCAGAATCGATCTGATCCCCTCTAGGGTGGTGGCTAGGTCCTATTTATAGTGGCCTTGGTCCTCTTCCCAAATGAAGGCGGGAAGGGATCCCACAGCGGCCAAATTCGGAGGGGGACAACTTGTACATGCTATCCTGACAAAAGTAGTCTTCGCCTGCAAAGTCCTCTAGTCGTGACCTTTGTCTTGCCGTCCTAGCGGTCTTGGTCTTGTTGCACGGGAATGGAAACCTTTGGCTGATTCCTTGGGACTCCGCGTCTGCGCTTGCCTCATTAGCACCAAATAGGAAACCGGCACACTGTGCCCACTGGCGCCCACCTGGCCTTGATCGTGATGGCTCACATCATCCAAACCTCGCAAGGCGAGGCTTGCATAGAAATCTCCGCTCCTTGCGAGCAGACTGAGGTGGCCGCTCCTTCTGGAGGTATTGGTGTCATCCACCTCGCAAGGCTTGGACCGTCGCGAGGTTCTTGTGTTATTGATGCTGAAGTTGGGCCGTACCTGGGCGACGGTGAGCCACGCCATCGGCCGCAGGCAGGCAAGTCTGGGTACCCCCATTCCCAGAACACCGATAGTAGCCCCCGGGCCCAAGGCGCGCTCGGACTTGGCTTCGAGGCGAAGCCAAAGGGCAAGTGCGGAGCGCCGTGGGCCCTAACCGCCTGCGTCCTTGGTCGACGCATGGTGATTGATGGGACGTGGGCATCTCTACTTCCCCACACAGCCTAGATATGCGTTCGACTTGATGAGACTCTGCTGTATGCAGAGAAAAACCATTGTTGTGTGGGATCGTGGAGGCTGGCAGTCAGACTCCCTTCGGCTATAAATGAGGGGAGGGGCGGAGCTCCCCTTCCTCATCTCCGTCTTCTCGCCTCCCGCTCCTTCTTTTCTTTCTTGTCTTGCGTCTTGCCATAGCACCCATGGCACCAATCAGGAGGTTCTCCACGGCGTAAAAGGGAAAGGCCCCTCGGGAGGAGCCTGAACCGCTTCCGCCGAAGAAGAGGTTTAGCCGTCCTCGCGACGCTGGCGCAGTACAGGAGGTGATGCGACCTTGGTACGAGCGACCTCGGTCTGGCTTCCCTCTTCCGCTATACGCCCGCGCGCAGGGCGGCAGCGCCCACCGCTGTGCGGTTTGGGGTCATGGTGGACAGGCCGAAGTAGTGCGTCCGGCTGGCCCGCGAACTCATGCCGAGGGCAGCTCGCGCGTGTTCGTGGTGTGGGCGGCAATGCCGCCATGCACGTTGATTTGGTTCCTGAGGTTCTTCGCCGAGGAGATGCCTCTAAGGGGGCCGCTTGAGCTATGGCTGCAGCACACCGGGTGCTGTAGCTTGGCCACAGGGGCGGAGGTCGAGGTCGTCCCCCCAGGTTGCATCTTCATGACCCATAGATGGGGTAAGGTCGCTCGTGCCTGTCGCCTCGAAAGGGCCCTTGCCATCCACTTTGAGTACGATGGCGCCTCCACATTGTTCTTCAAGGTCTTCAACGAGGAGGGCAGACGGCAGGAGTGCTACACCGGGGATAGCAGCCCGCGTGGCGCACCCGCCGACAGCTCCTCCAGCAGCAGCGACGACTCCTGGGAATCAACCGACACATCCGAGCCCAACGATTCTCCGTAGTCCAGCGATGACGGCTACGTGCCGCCGAGCTCTAGCCATGCCAGGAGCGCTGCAGCTGCGTCCGCTCGGCGTCACTGGTGATACCCAGTGGCCAGGTCCTTCGAGACTTTCTTCTTTTATTTCCCTGCACTGAATGTGACAAGCCCCGTGGGGGTATGTAAAAAACTATAAAGCCTTTTGTTTTAATGCTATCGTCCTTAGAATAGCATTTAAATTGCGTATCCCACTCCGACATGGTTCCCCCTTTTCGTTCTCGTGGCAGCTTAGTGCTCTACGCCAACAGGACCCAGTCCCCAGGCAGGCTTCAGCCGTCGCTGGTATGCCAGATCATGATGCCTTAGTTAAGGCGAGGAGGTGAGCAGCCCAAGGTCCGGTGAGAGCTCCTGAGGCCTGATGCTCAAGAGGTCCCCTTTAGCGTGCAAGCAGATCCCCAGAGGCCGAAAAGGAAAGAGACATTACCTGAGCGAGGCTGCAACGGTCGAGGTACTGGGTCGTGAGGTTGATGCTGATGTGTACGGGTGACTTATCTTAGTTAGCCTGCGGCGATTCCCTTGCATAGCACCTAGTCGCGCCTTAGAGGTGACACTCCTAGGTAGGTCTCACGCCGGCCTCCCCCTTTTCCTCACTTATCTAGGTGCTCTACGTCCCAGGGTCCCGGCCCTCGAGCAAGGCTCAGCCGCAGCTAGTATGCCAGGTCGCGATGCCGTGGTCAAGGCCAGGGGGTGAGAGTTGGAGAGCCAGTAGGGACTCCTGAGGTGCGGTGCTCAGGAGCATGTGCAAGTAATTTGCATGAAAAATGGGCGGTAGGTAGGGCCGCCCATAGTTAAGCTCCGGGGGTTCCTGCGAGTTAGTCCAAGGAGAAGAACACGACGCATGACCACACCTTCTGTCCTGCCGCTAGTCATTCCACAAGAAGATGAAGGCACTAAGGACCATGTGAGGTGGCGTGCGCGGGGCCAGCCGCGAGCCTGAGCTCGATTACTCAGATTTATCAGCATTGTAGGGACGGACCCAAGCACAAGCGTCGGGCCAGTGTAGCCCCCATTGCGGGATGATCAAGAGGCCGGTCAGCAGCGTGGGGAGGCCGTGAAGGGTAAAAGAGGGCCAGGTAAGCAGGTGATAATCATAAAGCATCTCATGGAGGAAGGTAAAGCCAGTTCTGATAAATGCAGGAAGGATACATGCCGTAGGGACAGACCCATGCGGCTTGGGGATAATGTAGCCCGAGGGGTGCCCCCAACTAATTGAACTAAGAATGTCACCTGGCACCGTTGCTGAGGAGATGATGGATTAATTGAAGACACGGGAGGCTCTGGAGGCCCAGAGGGCTCGGAAGGATCCGTTGCCACCTCCACCAGGACCGCCTGGTGCCTAGCCTGACAAGCTGCCATGATGCTCTGCATGTGGCGCTGATGCACGACAGCCCTGATCAACAAGCCAAAAGGCATGCAAACATAGTTGTGAGAGGGCCCTCGGGAGCCAGCCTGGTGAGGTCGCCCACAGGGAGGGCTTGGTGTCGTCCGCCTCGCAAGGATTGGCCCCTCACGAGGGTCTTGGGTTGTTGTTGCAGAAGCAGGGGCCGTTGATGGAGTCACGCCGTGGGTCGCAGGTAGGCAAGTCTGGGAACCCCCATTCCCAGGACGCTCACAGTAGCCCCCGGGCCCAAGGCACGGTCAAACTTGGCTTCGAGGCAAAGCCAAAGGGCAAGTGCGGAGCACCGCGTGCCCCAACCGCCTGCGGCCTTGGTCGACACATTGCGATAGATGGGAAGTGGGCGCCTCTGCTTCCCCCGCTGCCTCGGCAACCATTCGTGGCTGACAAAATGGCTGGCGCCCGCTGCAGAGCTTTCATTGCCTTCCCTTCGTCATTCTATGGATCCCCTTTCTCCTTCTCGCCCAGAAAGCCTCAAATCCGCCAAAACTCTCCCCAAGCCCGCAGCCGATGGCCACCGACAAGGCGAAGGCCGCGCGCTCGCCTTCCTGGTTTGAGCCTTCCCTGAGCACGCCTACCGTCACGAAGAAGAACCACGCTGCCGCGCTCCTAGTGACGGTGGATAGCAGCAACGAGGGGGGAGAGACAGCGCTCCGGGCCGGCGCCGCCAAGCCGGAAACCTTGGGCGGTACCTTCTATCCCTTCTTCTTGCACAACGTCTTCGCGGGGCTGGTCCCCTTTCTCCAGCTTCTTCTATGTTGTCATTTGCCATTACAACTCCACGCCCTTCATCTTCATCCCAACTCCATCCTCCTTCTATCGATCTTTGCATTTTACTACGAGGCATTCATGGGGGTGATGTCGTCTATGGCGCTGATCCGCTATTTCTTCTACCTCCTGGTCAAGGAAGGCCCGTGCTCGGGATGTGCCAACTTTGTTGCAGCCAATCGCAGCAATGCGATTTCGCGAGGCGGGAAGAAGGTAGCAGACTTCAGGAACAAGTGGCTTCTCATGGATGCCTCACGCTCTTACCCTCGGCTGGTGCTACCGACTGGGATGCCAGCACCTCACGAGGGATGGAATCATGTGAAGCTCATCGATCCCCTGGTGGAGCAGTTGATGGAGAAGATGGTGGCCGACCTAAAGCCGGATGACCCAAAGGCCGAGATGCTGACGGGATCCATGATCGTCAAGGAATTCCTGATGCAGCACCTGGCTCTGCTCCAGGCACGCTCGCGCCACTTGTGGAAGCTCGCAGGCGATGGAGGCATACTTCGCCTGCAGTCGGACGACCTGCCCAAAGAGGAGCTGAACAAGGTCCCGCACCTCCTGGTCGGGAAGGACCAGAGTTGCCCGCCGGATACCCATCTGTCGCTATACCGCCGTCTAGATGGGGAAAAGATCGCCGCCACCATGCATGCCTTCAATGAGCATAGGCTCGTCCCACTTGTGCCTACTGGATCGCTAGTCTCCTCGGTGACGTTGTCCTCTGGCCAGTCTGACCAAGAGGAGAGGTCAGACTCAGAGGCAACCCAGGAGGGGCGGGGGAGACTTCTCCTCCGTGCCAGAATGATCTCCTCCGCACGCTCCCTGATGACAATGACACCGACGAGCACCTGGTGAGGGAGTCACCATGCTCCGCCGGGTCACCACGCACTGATCCCGCGGGGCGGCACCTCTGCCCCGTCACTGGTTGAAGCGGCCGCAGGCCCGGGCTTCGCGCCATCATCCGCTGTTGGGGCTTGTGAGTCGGTGCCTCAGTTCGTGAAGGCTGTGGGCTTGGTGTTCCTGAAGAGGATGAGGCATTACGCCGCCGTGGACCCGTAAGTGCTCCGTCTTTATCCTTGTTTCCTGCTCCTGGTGCTGTATCTTGATACCTCCCTTTTTTATGGGTAGGCCAACGCCGGCGATGAATAGAAGAAGGAGACGGCCGCGCTCCTCGAGACCCAGCAGCCTGCCGTGGTTGCACCACCTCCGTCAAAGGAGGACGGGGCCAGTTTGCGTGCTCCAGCGACGGGATCGTCCCCCCGAGGCCCCGGGGCTCGACCTCATGAGGAGGTGATTTCTGCGGCCGAGCCGACTCCGGAGACACTCTCCCTCAGCTCGCCTACTGAAGTCCCGAGGGCTCTGGAGTTCTCAGCTCCTCCTGCCGCGTCTGATGCTCTGGAGGAGGCTCTCTCCATGCTGACCCAACTTTGCGACGATCTCCAAGGTGCTGACCGTTGCCTGGCGTCGGGTCGCCTGGAGCTGATCTCGGGATGGCTACGGTCCGATGCGTCCATCAGGGCGGCATGGAGTCATGCCGTAGCAGCCTCCAAGGAAGGTGAACAGCTTGCCAGCCTGGCCGAGGCCTCCCGTGATGTGGTGTTGAAGGATGCTGAGATTGCCTGCCGGGTGGTGGAGGCTGATCTGGAGATCTTGCGCAGCGAGCGTGCCACCGAGGCCCGCCAGCACAAGGCACGGTAGGAGGAGTTGAAGGCTCGAGAAGACGCGGTCGCCGGTCGCGACACCGAGCTAGAGCAATCAGCACGGGAGCAGGCCACGGAGAGCGGCCGTTTCGAGAAGCGGAAGGGTGAGGTAGAGGCGGAGAAAACCCGGCTAGAGGCCAAGGAGAAAATCCTCACAGACGCCATCAATGAATGCCGAGATGATGGCCTCGTCCGACACCTTATGGATCTTGAGGCGAACGTTGTTAAAGCGCAGGATGTACTTCTGTAAGGTCTCTCCTGACTGCTGCTTGATGCACCGCAGGCCACCCGCGGCTGGCGGGCGGTCGCGAATGCCCTAGAAGTTGGCGATGAAGCGCTCTCGCATCTTGTCCCAGGAGAAGATCAATCTAGCGGGGAGGATCAGGAGCCATGAGCGTGTGTCATCCTTGAGGGCCATGGGGAACCAGTTGGCTGCCTCGATGCTCAACTCGTAGAGCTGCAGGAACTCAGCGGGGTCGAGGCTGCCGACTGAAAGTGCAACTATCCCTGGGTGGTTTTGGTAATTCCTAACAACATATAGCTCATTGAGCTAACATTATTCCAAGATTAATATTTCAGGAAAATCTCAATGAATGGCATGGCATGGATGAGGAAAGTGGATCCCTCAAAATTCCAAGGACAAAAAATTTGGCTCAAGCTTCAAGATCAAGACTCTACATTTTATATTTTAGTGATCCAAGATCACATTGAGTCTATAGGAAAAGCCAATACTATCAAGGAGGGATGAGATGTTGCTTAATGGCTTGCTTGCTCAAAATGCTTAGTGATATGCTCCAAAACCCTCTACTAACTTCCCACATCCACATATGACCTAAAACCAAAAGTCAAACTCGGCCCCATTGATTCTTTCTATCCGGCGCCACCGAGTTTCAAATGTCATAGCCACTGCCACAAACCCTAGCAATTCGGTTTCACCGATAGGGATCTCGGTCTCACCGAGATGGGATTGTAATCTCTCTGTTTCCCTTCGTAACGTTTCGGTCTTACCGAGATGAGCGATCGGTCCCACCGAGATTGCAATGTAAACTCTCTGTTTCCCTTTTGTAACATTTCGGTCTCACCGAGATGAGCGAATCAGTCCCACCGAGTTTACCTGACCAACTCTCTGGTTATCTTATAACCAAAATCGGTCCCACCGAGTTTGTGTAATCGGTCACACCGAGATTACGTTATGACCTAACCCTAACCATATCAGTCCTACTGAGTTGCATCTCAGTCCCATCGAAAATCCTATCGGTCACTAGGTTTGCTGAATCGGTCTGACCAAGTTTAACCATTCGGTCCCATCGAGTTTGGCAAATTGTGTGTAACGGTTAGATTCTGTGGAGGCTATATATACCCCTCCACCCACTCTTCATTCATGGAGAGAGCCATCAGAACATACCTACACTTCCAATACACATTTTCTGAGATAGAACCACCTACACTTGTGTTGAGGTCAAGATATTCCATTCCAACCATATGAATCTTGATCTCTAGCCTTCCCCAAGTTGCTTTCCACTCAAATCTTCTTTCCACCAAATCCAAATCCTATGAGAGAGAGTTGAGTGTTGGGGAGACTATCATTTGAAGCACAAGAGCAAGGAGTTCATCATCAACACACCATTTGTTACTTCTTGGAGAGTGGTGTCTCCTAGATTGGCTAGGTGTCACTTGGGAGCCTCTGACAAGATTCTGGAGTTGAACCAAGGAGTTTGTAAGGGCAAGGAGATCGCCTACTTCGTGAAGATCTACCGCTAGTGAGGCAAGTACTTCGTGGGCGACGGCCATGATGGAATAGACAAGGTTGCTTCTTCGTGGACCCAAAGTGGGTGGATCCCTCCGTGGACTCGCGCAACCGTTACCCTCCGTGGGTTGAAGTCTCCATTAACGTGGATGTATGATAGCACCACCTATCGGAACCATGACAAAATCATCCGTGTCTCCAATTGCGTTTGAATCCTCCAAACCCTTCCCTTTACATTCTTGCAAGTTGCATGCTTTACTTTCCACTGCTCATATACTCTTTTGCATGCTTGCTTGAATTGGGTGGAGATTTCTTGACTTGTGCTAAGATAGCTAAAATCTGCCAAGAACCAAAATTGGGAAAAGGCTAGATTTTTATTTGGTCAAGTAGTCTAATCACCCCCCCCCCTCTAGACATACTTTCAATCCTACACCGACGTAGCATGGCCGCAGGTCGGGTTTGAACTTCCCTGGCTAGACGACGCTGCGCATCTCTGGAGTGAATGCGCGGCATCCAGAAGTGGACGCGGGGCCTGCCATGGAGGTGGAGCCTGGTCTTAACACCCGTGCGCTGCTGCTGCGGCTGGCGCGCGGTCTTGGCGTGGTGGTGTTGGGAGCGCACACGCATTTTGTTGTGGCCGCTGCACCACCTGGAAGCTCGCCTCATCGCGTGTGAGCGCTCTGCGCTGCAGATCTTGCCGTGGAGCCTCCTACCTTGGCTCGATGATGGTGTCCTGCCTGGGAGGTGGAGGAGGCACTCCATGAGCTACGCCACCCGCATCAGGCGATGGTTGAGGCAGCAAGTGAGATGGTGCAGCAGATTCTCTCGTGGCGCTGACGAGATCGGCGATGCGGTCGAGCCAGTCCTTGTAGAAGTCATCGACCGGGCGGTAGCACAAGAGCTCATGTGCCATGAGTAGCGCGGCCTGCGCGTTCGCTGGGCCACGATGAGCTTGGGAAGATGAAGTAGCTAGAGTCAGCGACGGAGTGATGGTGCACCCGTCCCGCCGCCTGGAAGGATGCAGCGACGAGGCCTCCTCTTCATGGCCCATGGGGCTGGTGGCGGTGTTCGCCACTGGCGACGGGGGACAGCGATGGTAGCCGTCTCCCGTCGGTGCTGTCTAAGAGACGCGGGCAGCGAGAGTAGCCCGGGGCTCAGCACGAGGTCGACGAGCATCAGCCGTGGAAGCGGTGGAGCAGTAGCGAATCGACCGGCGGAAGAGAGGCTCTGATGGACCCCAACCTGGCGCGCCAAATGTCGGATTTCGGGTTCCCCAGACCCTTGAGAGGTTCGAACTCTCGGGTGCATGCGAAGGACTCAACCTCCTGAGTATGCCTACTCGCCAATCTCATAGCCTAGCTCGACGAACTCAAAGGAAAAGGGGACATGACAAATTACCCAGGTTCGGGCCACCTTGCGGTGTAACACCCTACTCTTGCTTTGTGGTGGATTGGCCTCGAGGGGCTGAAGATGAAATAGTACAGTGGGATAACAACCTCAGGAGGAGGAGTGTTCTTGAGCTCAAGTGAGCTGGTGAGTTGGTCAGGGCGGAATGGACCCGATCCCCTCTACGGTAGTGGCTAGGTCCTATTTATAGTGGCCTCGGTCCTCTTCCCAAATGAAGGCGGGAAGGGATCCTACAACGGAAAAATTCAAAGGGAGACAGCTAGTACATGCTATCCTGACAAAAGTAGTCTTCGCCTGCAAAAGCCTCTGGTCGTGACGTCGTGGTGGGCTCGATGATGAACTCCGTCCTGCCATCCTGGCGGTCTTGGTTTTCTTGCAAGGGAATGGAAACCTTTGGTTGATTCCTCGGGACTCCGCGTCTGCGCTTGCCTCATTAGCACCAAAGAGGAAGCTGGTACATTGTGCCCGCTGGTGCTCGCCTGGCCTTGGTCGTCATGGCTCATGTCATCCGAACATCCCGAGGTGAGGATTGCATAGAAATCTCTGCTCCTTGGGAGCCAGCCTGAGGTGGCCGCTCCTTGTGGAGGTCTTGGTGTCATCTGCTGAGGGGGTCCTGGATTAAGGGGTCCTTGGGTGTCCGGGCTATGTGACGTGGGCCGGACTAATGGATCGTGAAGATACAAGATAGAATACATCCTCCCGTGTCCGGATGGGACTCTCCTATGCAAGCTTGGAGTTCGGATATGAAGATTCATTCCTCCGTAAACGACTTTGTACAACCCTAGGCCCCTCCGGTGTCTATATAAACCAGAGGGTTTAGTCCATAGAGAAGATCACAATCATACAAGCTAGACATCTAGGGTTTAGCCATTACAATCTCGTGGTAGATCAACTCTTGTAATCATCATATTCATCAAGATCAATCAAGCAAGAAGTAGGGTATTACCTCCATCAAGACGGCTCAAATCTGGGTAACATCGTGTTCCCCGTCTCCTGTTAGCATCGACCCTAGACGCACAGTTCGGGACCCCCTACCCGAGATCCGCCGGTTCTGACACTGACATTGGTGCTTTCATTGAGAGTTCCACTGTGTCGTCATTAGAAGGTTCGATGGCTCCATTAGTCATCTACAACAATGCCGCCCTGGGGGAGGTTTTTCTCCCCGGCCAGATCTTCGTATTCAGCGGCTTTGCACTGCGGGCTAACTCGCTTGGCCATCTAGAATAGATCGACAGCTACGCCCCAGGTCACCATATTAGTTTTGGAAATCTGGACTATGTCGCTGATATACGAGGAGACTTGATCTTCCAAGGGTTCACGACCCCAACCTCCGCTCTGGCCTTAGATCCAGAGCGCATCACCAGGTCCAAAAACAGGACTCCTGAGCCCGCCGGACTATCTGCGGCTACTAGGCCTAGTACGGGAGAGCCGGAGGAAGCAGTGTCGCTGGCAACCATCATGAAGCCGGACTCCACTCCGGACACTGGCTCCGAACCCTCGGAGTCAGCATCGTGTGAGCTCGGCCAAGGAGTTTCCTTCCCACCGTACTCCACGGACTATCTTCTCCTTGGCCATACCTCACCTTTAAGCGAGGCTTTGTACTTGATGCGATCCCTCGTCATTACAGAGGAGCAACGGCCGAACAATGCCCAACCCATACTCAGGGCTGAGAGCGGGGAATTTTACGTCCCACCCACCACCCACTTCATAGCCACTGTCGAGGACTTAACTGACATGCTTGATTATGGCTCCAAAGACATCGACGGTATGGACGACGATGCCGGAGAAGAGCAGGCCCAAAGCCCGCCATTTATCGGAAGCTGGACGGCCACCTATTCATATGACGTGTACATGGTGGATACACTCAAAGAGGGTAACGGCAATAATGATAAAGATCCTGTCGAGGATAAACCTCCTGAGATATAGCCATAGCGCCGACGTCAGTGGCACCGCTCTAAATCACGCCATGGAAAAGACACCGATACCGGCACGAGAGACAACAATACTCCGGATGATGCCGAAGACCAAGAAGACCCCGTCGAGACAACCCCTGAACAGGACGATTGAGAAGATGGGCAAGTTAGCCCTGATGAACAGGCTGTAAACAAAGAATCGGAGGACAGTAATTATCTTCCACTCTTCGAGGATTAGGTGAGCCTCAGCGACGAAGACTTTATCGTGCCTGAGGAACCTCTCGAGCATGTGCGCTTTAAGCGCCGGCTAATTGCCACTTCAAGGAGCCTGAAAAAGAAGAAGCAGCAGCTTCAAGCTGATGAAGACCTACTCAACGATAGGTGGGCTAATGTCCTGGCAGCTGAGGAATATGTTCTCGAACGCCCAACCAAAAGTTACCCTAAGCGTAAACTACCACCCTATACTACCTCGCCATAAAGGTAGGGACACATTAGCTCGGGGATATACATATGTCCTGCGGAAGGACCTGGAGAAGAGAGCGGGTCAGACCAGATCGATCTACGGATCACGGTGGCATGCCCCGACACGCGACAACAGCTACCTAGCCGGACGTGACAATCATAACCACGTCAGGGCCGAAAACTACAGACGGACTCCATCCGAGCTACGTCGCGTCTTGGCCCGATATAGAGGTGCCGCACACCCCCTCTGCTTCACTGATGAAGTAAAGGAGCACGAATTGCCAGAAGGCTTTAAACCCGTGAATGTCGAGTCATATGAGGGAACAACAGATCCCGCGGTATGGATTGAGGACTTTCTTCTCCATATTCATATGGCCCGCAGTGATGATCTTCATGCCATCAAATACCTCCCACTAAAACTGAAGGGACCAGCTCGGCACTGGTTGAACAGCCTGCCTGAAAACTCCATTAGTAGCTGGGGGGACTTGGAATATGCCTTCCGCGACAACTTCCAAGGTACATACGTCCGACCTTCGGATGCCGATGACATAAGTCACATAGTTCAACAGCCCAGAGAGTTAGCCAGGAAATTCTGGACTAGGTTCCTAACTAAAAAGAACCAGATCGTCGACTGTCTGGATGCCAAATCCCTAGCGGCCTTTAAGCACGGCATCCGCGACGAATGGCTTGCTCAACACCTCGGCCAAGAAAAACCGAAGTCCATGGCAGCCCTCACGACACTTATGACTCGATTTTGCGCGGGAAAATATAGCTGGCTAGCTAATCTTGATGTGTCACGTCTCATCATGGCGCTCTCTCCCACCCACCACCCCTAAACCATAGCCCACCGGTGATCTCCACATTTCACCAATAAATTGGTGATCAAATCCATTCATCTTGTTCGGCGTTCCAATATCTCTCTTCTCATGTCTTCTGTGATGGATCCTTCATTTGTATCTACCCTTGGCTTGGATTTCTCCAAGGGTAGAGTTTTTGCAGATGAGATCTAAAAGGCTTCCAGTCTCACCATTCATCCTATGGGAGATAGAGATGCTTTCACCTTGCTCGTCTCATTCAGCAGGCATGATTTCAAGCTCACCGAGGATTCTGTGGCTGCAGCTCTTGAATCTGTGTTGGGAGGACCAACCATTGATCGATGGGTTTCATGTATTGCGGACAAGGTATCTACCTTTAATGATTCATGCAAGGATGTTGGTTTCTACATTGTTGATACTAGATCTTATTCATGCCCTCAATTCAAATGTTACTTTTATTTGTGGGGTAATGGGGGACTGATTTGGTATCATGAGTTTAAAATTTGGAAGAAAGAGTGTGGTGCTGAATGGATTTTGGTTAGCCCCTCCAAGCACAGGGCAGACTTAGGTCTCCTTGCAATGCATAATCCTCCCGCTAAGTCCACCATTAAGTCTGGATCCTCTGTTCAGAAGAAATTATCTTTTGCTACATTCCAAACTTATAAAGCGTGCAAAGGGTATATATTTCATGCGTCTGCTGATTCCAATGCTACCGCTGAATGTGCTGGTTATGAGGTCCCTGATAGGGAAAGTGTGGTCATTCATCCGCCTCAGCCTGTTTATCTTAATTGGACTATAACCTCGCCGCCGATCGTCTTTGGCATGGTGAGCACATAGGTGATCCAACATCGTACCGCCATGGGGGGTATTTCCTCGGATATTGCGCTAGCTAGTTCGGGAGGGAATTCGGGCTCTTAAAATCATCCTTGCTTGGGCCCAGATGGGCCATCTTCTGTGGTAACACTACCAAGCCCCTCTCAAGCAGCAGCCTCTTTTGATGAAATGATTAATGATATGGTAGATGAAATTGTAACGTGTCAGATATGTTTTAAGCAAGGGTGAGGGAGTCCTGGATTAGGGGGTCTCCGGACAGCCGGACTATATCCTTTGGCCGGACTGTTAGACTATGAAGATACAAGATTGAAGACTTCGTCTTGTGTCCGGATGGGACTCTACTTGGCGTGGAAGGCAAGCTAGGCAATACGGATATGTATATCTCCTCCTTTGTAACCGACCTTGTGTAACCCTAGCCCTTTCCGGTGTCTATATAAACCGGAGGGTTTTAGTCCGTAGGACAACATACAATCATACCGTAGGCTAGCTTCTAGGGTTTAGCCTCTCCAATCTCGTGGTAGATCAAGTCTTGTAATACTCATATCATCAAGAATAAAACAAGCAGGACGTAGGGTTTTACCTCCATCAAGAGGGCCCGAACCTGGGTAAAACATCATGTTCCCTGCCTCCTGTTACCATCCGCCTTAGACGCACAGTTCGGGAAACCCTACCCGAGATCCGCCGGTTTTGACACCGACATTGGTGCTTTCATTGAGAGTTCCTCTGTGTCGTCGCCGTTAGGCTTGATGGCTCCTACGATCATCGATAGCGATGCAGTCCAGGGTGAGACTTTTCTCCCCGGACAGATCTTTGTGTTCGGCGGCTTCACACTGCGGGCCAACTCGCTTGGCCATCTGGAGCAGATGGAAAGTTACGCCCCTGGCCACCAGGTCAGGTTTGGAAGCCTAAACTACACGGCCGATATCCGCGGAGACTTGATCTTCGACGGATTCGAGCCTCTGCCTTGTGGGTCATGCGATCACAATGAGTACAATTTAGCTCTACCATCGGACAGTGTTTAGGAGATCGCACTGGCAGCTGCTCTGGCCCTCAATTCGAAGCCAGTTGCACCGTCCATGGACGGGTGGATGGACCCCGCCACAGAGGCCTTACCCTCAGCGGCGATCGAGCCGAACATCGACCTTACCCTGCACGAGAGCCGTGTTGTCAGACTGCCGGATCCTTCTCTGGCCACGGACTCCGAACCGCCTTCACACATTCCTAGCGAATCCGATTGGGCGCCGATCATGGAGTTTACCTCCGCGGATATTTTTCAGCACTCTCCCTTTGGCAACATACTGAAATCATTATGGTCTCTCCCCTTGTCAGGAGGATCTTGGCCGAACCATGTCCGGCAGGATTGGGATGCGGATGACGAAGAAATTCGTTGCCCACCCACCACCCACTTAGTAGCCACTGTCGACGACTTAACCGACATGCTCGACTTTGGCTCCGAAGACATCGACGGTATGGACGACGATGCGGGAGACGAAGAGGAACCACTGCCCACAGGGCAAAGGACAGCCACCTCATCATAGGATATATACATGGTGGACACACCCAAAGAAGACAATGGCGACGAGACAGCGGAGGATGACCCCTCCAAGAAGCAACCCAAGCGCCGATGTCAGCGGCTCTTCATCGGTGTCATCGAACTCATCGTCGGAACCACGTCTATCGAGAGGGGACAAATACCGGCAACAGAGAGGAAACACAATCACTGCAATGCAACAATATGATGCATGAATGTGACATGGCAATATGTTGTGATTTGAGCTAATGTAGCTAGCAACGATTTAAATGGAGTTGGTTTGAACACTAGATTCAAATTTGAACTCCACATGAGGCATTTCAAATACCATTGATTCAAATTGTCATATACAGTGGCTATAAGTTGTTCAAACATGTATGAGAATGCCATAAACAGATTCTTCATATTTTTCTGATAATTTTTCATATATAAATTATTTCATTTGGAGTTACTGTTGATTTTCTATGATTTTTAGAAATTTAGGCAATTTTCTGGATTTTCTAATTATTTAGAAATAAACTAATTTTAGAAAATGCATTACTGCATCAGCACTACGTCAGCATGACATAAGCGGGTCAACGGGGCAGCCCAGGTCAAACTGACCAGTGGGTCCCGCGTGTCAGTAGCTAAACTAAATTAGCTAGGTTTAGTTAATCCTATGCTAGGTTAGTTAGCAGGGCAGCCCCACCTATCATTGAGCCAGGGGAGGTCAAACCCCTTGGTCAACTCGGGCTAACGTGCCGGCATTTAGCCGCCGGCGGCAGCAGACGCGGCGGAGGGCGCGGGATTTGAAGTCCGGCGACCAAAAGGACGGCGGAGGCCATCTACGGGGAGCTGGAGGTGCGCCGCTTCCATTGGTGGTGGTGGTTGGTCCGGAGGTGGCCGGAATCGCTGCCGGCGATGACGTTGGCGGCTGCCGGAGCTCGGATGAGCTCGGGGTCGTCGCTACAACGAGCATGGAGGCGCGGGGTTAGCATCTACGTGCTCTACATGGTGCGGCGAGCAAGGTAGACATGACGGCCAGGCCGTTGCGTGGCCGGAGTCACACCGGCGGTGAGCACAGGCGGCGGCGGGTGCGGGTGAGCTCGGTGTAGTGTCTACAGTGCACGACAGAGGTAATGGAGGGGGGGAGGATGGATCAGGGCTCACGTCGATCGCAACAGGCGTCAAAGCGGGCTCGGGGAAGGCCGGAGCTGAGCGGGGCGGCGACGAAGATCTCGGCGGACCGAGGTTAAAGAAGACGGCGGGGACGGCGATTCAGGGCTTCTGGTGTTGCTTGGATAGGTGCAAAAGGCGTAGGCAAGGGTGGCGGGGCTCGTGGACAGGTCAGTGAGGCAAGGGGGAGGAGGTGAGGGGGGCAAGGGGGAGTGCGTGGCACTCTGGGCTGGCTCCAGAAGCGGCGGAAGCAGGAGGTGGCTCGGGCGCATGCCGGCGCGCGGTGGCCGCACGCCCTCGCCTACTGGCGCGAGGAGGAAGGCGACAGGGAGGCGCTGGTGGGCTGGGTTGTCCAGCTGGGTCGCCAGGTGGGCTGCAACAGGTGCAGAAAGCTGGGCCAGGTAGGTTTTTCTCTCTCTCTCTGCTTTTTGTCTCAGTTTTCTATTTTTCTATAGTCTTTGTGGCTTTTCTAAAAATACCTAGACCCTTTCAAAAATCACCAAACTGCACATGCCCACTGTATAGAATATATCCAACATGGAACATTTCAGTTTAGGATTACTTGGGCATATAAAATATTTACTAGCATTTAAATGCCCAAATTCAAATAACATATGATTTAATCCAGTGACCTTTCGATGACCTAGAAATTTGTGCACCATTTTTGTTAGAGGTTCTAGACCAAGGCAAATATGATGAACATTTTAGAAGGGCATTTTGGGTTCATTGAAAAAGATTTTAGTAAACCCTAGTTGGATTAAGGGGGTGTTGGGTGTTTTCTGTCATCCCCATTTCATATTCATTTGAATTAAACATGATGCACACATGAAGCTAGCCTAGTGCATTGCTAGAAGCTAGGGATGTGACAACTCACCCCCACTAAACAAGAATCTCGTCCCAAGATTCAGGCGTAGGGTAAGATGAAGGGGGACCGCAAACTAACACAATCTTCACCATCCAGGTTGCATCTCATAAGAATGTTGATTCGATCACCATCTTTGTCTCAACGTCTTTCTCTGAGAACTCCAGCTATCATGACAATGAGAGGAAAGGGAAAACTCCAGAAGGATCGATCTTCTCGAAGATCGGACAACCAACGATCAACTCACGGAATGAGACATTGAACATTTCTTGAGCCGAGACATGAAAAATACATCCAGAGGGATGGAGTGTAACAGATGACGAAGGTTCACTACATAGACACAATTCCACACTTAAACAGGTGGTGAATGGTTGTCAACGTAGCAAGGAGTTGAGTTGCCATGATACCACAACGAGACATCTTGGAGGAAGGTGACTCGCAAAAATATTCCCTTAAGTGGCAAAAAGAATTACTTTTGATTCAGAGATCATCAAAACTCTTTATACCAGCGTAAGGAAAATCACAACAATCGTTTGGCAGAATATGAAGGGATGGCATACCCAGACTAGAATGGATGATGTGGACTACCTTGTTGAAGACAACGCAAGGGATGATTTTGCTTATCATCGGAAATGGATGGGATCCATGGTAGGTCCATGTTGGAAGATGATCTTGGACATCAACTGCTGAGAAGGGCAGCCCATGGAAAATTGGCACGATGGGGTGCAAGCCGGGAACAAAATGTAAATGTTGGGAATGTTCCAACCATCATATCTGCCTGAGATTCAGATCTGATTGGTGACATGATACTTTAGACTCAACATGTCTGAAAAGAAAGTTTGCAACACAAATCGACGAGATGACATTGCGAGATTCTCGGGAAATGAACTACGATAGCAAGCTCCGAAACATGAGCTGGTTCTGCTACACACATGTGAACACACTGTCCCGGACGAGCATGACCATGTAGAAGTCTTATAATAAAACACTACCGAGTTCGGTGGGGAACCATCAACGAGGATATCGAAGTCCTTGCATAAGGCATGCTCTTAAGAAGGAACTTCTTCTCCTGGAACAAATCAGTCAGTAGCTTGGTGTACTTGGAGATACAAATGGAATGGAGGTAGCGAGCCTGTCAAACCATAACATACTTCGCACATGCATGACTGACTTGGGATGGTACCAGAGGAAACAAAAACAACCTTTCTCGAACTCACGGCGACAACTTGCATCGATTGCACGTGAACTTAGAGGAGGTCACTACTTCCATCCAAACATATTCTACATGAACGGGGCATGAAGAAAATGCTTACACAAGTTTTCAACACTAGCTGGATGTTCAACACAAATCATGGAGGAGACAAAATGCTGCTGATGGGCTCAGCAGCAACTCATCGGATTTTCCATATCACTGGACCTCCACCATCATGTGAACACGGTGATAGCATTGGTCAGACCAAAAGATGTAATGGTGTATGCTCGAGGGATCCACCACGAGTAAGACAACATTACGGATATCGTTGGTTCTAACTGGATTTGACGATGGCCCACACCCAAATCAAGGTTTGGGCAAGACGATAGGTTCAACAACTGATCACGAGAACCAATTGATGAAGAAATCATATTTCTACAAGACACATACAAGATATCCCTTAAAATGAACTAAGTCGGACAAGCCTTTATCTTCCAACTCTCCAAGTTGTTGTTTAGCTTAACCAACTAGCTCAGGGTATCTGACACAGATTTCGGAGAAAAGGGTGGCTACAAGAAACCAACTTGATCACGAGCTCATCATAGAGGTCAGGTGACATCCTGGTGATACTTTCAAGAAGATATTTAGAAAATCACGAACCACCGATATGTTACTAAGCCTGAGAACAATCTTGCTTTTCAGGGCAAGGAGATGTGATCGAATAAGCAAGGGGTTGATACAACCCTAACTCATTGATCGACGACTGCACCCGAAATATGGACTAGGTAGCACAATCAATCTCAGAACGATGGTTTAGTAACCAACACGCTAAGAATGAGAATATTGTCCTTTAACTACCAAGAAATGAAGTTGCTAGGAGTATTGATTTCACACATCACGATTCACTTGCCGGCATTCCGGTTACGATAACACAGGAACCGAGGAATGGACAATGATGGCGAGGAGTATCACTATATCAAGAATTCATGAGAGGTTGTGCAATTCTCATGACATTCTTGACATAAGAGGGTAATACTTTAGGGTAGAACAGAATCAAAAGCTGGATTGGCATTTTAATCTGCGGAGCACAACTATTTTGACCCAATCCTGGATATGGATGAGGTACTGGAGTTTGTTTCTCCTAGTCATTCCGAGATAGAATGGCTTGATGGACCACGAGAATAATAAGCATTGATAACACAGATGCACAATTACTCCTGACTATCAATTGATAGGCGATGGTCAGAATACAAATGAAGAGGGACAACTCAAGAGGACATATATCTTTCTGAGTTGTGGATGCATAGATTAATATGTCGAACCAAGTTCAACAGGTTTCTTCCAGATAACCCATGCAGAAAGGTAGAACTTGCAGAATCACAATTATGAATGGAGAACTCCTCAAGAGTACTCTGATTGTGATATTTTGGTTCAAAGAACTTCTGCCTTAATGGTTCATGGTATTTGGAAGAAAGAAATACCACAGACCTCGAGGACTATCGCAAGGTTACTAATATCCTAAAGGAACGAGCAAACACTATCAACATGAGGTAAGTAGGGTGAATCTCGGGTTCAAGAACCCAGGAATGGAATACCTACTACTAAATGGCATCACGGGATGCTTTCGAGAATGGTGGCTAGAATCATCACACCGGAACACAAAACATGGCTAGATTACTAGGTGACTCCCTAAAACACCTAGGGTCATAATAATAGCTCCAACATATATGTCGAGGCAATAGAGTACCTCAACTCACGGATTGGTGTGGTTGAACTGGCCCAAAGGAACATCGGGAACAAACAGAAGAGATTTGCAAATGCATCAGACTATTTAGAAGCCTGGGTTGACTCGGATAGCATAACGGCTGTAAATGCTCAAAATTATTTGAGACATCCTGCAAAATGGTGGCATAACCACTTAACATCACAATATCAAAGTTCTGAGATGAACAGTCAACACACAGAAGTAGTAGGAACCGAACTCGAGCTTGAATCCATCAATCCTACGAGTCTACGGATTAGTAACACGTGATCCTGATAGAAAGACGAGAAGCCTAGTTCTTAATCCCCGCAGAAAAGAAGAGGTTGACTCAGATCAGAAGGGCATAAGGTAAAGGAGTAAAAAGAGTCTTACGTTCCCTTCCACGATCAATTCCCTTACATAACTAAAGCATTTCTAGACACAACTTCGACCAGTTTGGCTTGGCAATCCTACAGGCAGTCAGGCTCTGATACCAACGCTGTTAGGACCTTGATTCCAAGTCACATCGATCTAGCCGGTAACAGCTCATATCACTTTGCGGCCTCACGCACGGTATTCCCACGGGTGTCGCCTTACCATGGCCCAGGACCATTTGCGCCTTTTGGCTCACGTATATGATAGTGTCGCTAGCATCCATATGACAGAGAACACGGGCCGACATGGCTAGTCGTGAACCCAAAGTGGCACAGACCTATGGGGACAGGCATACATGAATCACATCGAGCATGTCGGTCAACAGCGTGTAAATCTGAGCTATAGCACTGGGCTAACAGGACTCCAGGGAACCCGGGCTGTAGCAGGCTAGGCAGGACTCCGGATGTCATCGCATGACATTTCCCCGAAGGGACAGACATAGGAACAAAGTGAAACACATGCCGGCCAGTCAAGTGTCCTGAGCAGTAGTGCTGGGCTAGCAGGACTCCGGTGAATCGGGCTGTAGCGGACTACTATGGCTCATGGAAGCACTAGACTACATTTCCCCATAAGAGAGGCTACCAAGGATAGACAACTAGATTGTCGGATCCCACACATACCAAGCATTTCAATCATACACACAATATGCTCGATATGTGTAAATAAAACATGGCATCACAACATAACTCTACGACTCAAGTAACTCTTTTGAGGTGGCACACACGAGTCCACATATTCACCATATCAATACACCACTATGGATCCGGTCCTGTCTCCCTACGAGAACGCCATCCATAGCACTCATGCTTATCTTGCGCATTTTAGAGTATCCACTTTCACTTGTCTATGAACTGTTATAGGCAACCCATAAGTCCTTTACCGTGGACACGACTATTTGAATAGATTATTTATAACCCTGCAGGGGTGTACTTCTTTACACACGCTCTAGCCACATACCACCATGTACACATCGTGTATCTCGGCAACCTTCAAGCGGAAGCCTGGCGAGGGAGTCGGGCACGACCTGACTAACCACACAAGTCTCTAGTCCATGTTTATCGCCTATTCGGGTCCCATCCGCGAGGAGATCCGACCAGAGTTTTGCTCACAGCCCCAAACGATGTGTGCAGGGTTCCCGAGACACCAAACGGGTGCCTGGTACACCATGCCACGGTGTACCTACCGCATCATAGCCCACCCCTAGGGTCAGCGCTAGGCACGACTGCCAACACATATCCTATAAACACCAGAAACTAGTTGCAACTCCTGGACAGAGGACTAGGGCAGTTAATAAGTCGAGAGGGTCAATTAAGGATCCCAATGAGTGGTAGTAGCTGTTCATGGATCACAAACACAGAACTCAGTTCCTGAGGACGGTTTCAGTGAGACAACCCACCATGTACTCCTACATGGCCTCTCACCGCTACCTTTACCAAATCGTGTTGACACACTTAGCTCACACCCAGTAGGACATGTTCATCACCATTCCAATTCATTCCCGATGAATCAGACCCGACTCAACTCTAAGCAGTAGCAGGCATGACAAACAAGCATGAATGAGTAGGCACATTAGGGCTCAAACAACTCCTACTCATGCTAGTGGGTTTCATCTGTTTACTATGGCAATGACAGGTCATGCAGAGGATAAGGGGTTCAACTACCGCAGCAAGTAACAGATGAATCGTTGTTGTCCTAATGCAGTAAAAGAGGGCAGGAGCGAGAGAGTGGGATTGTGTCGGAATGAACAAGGGGGTTTTGCTTGCCTGGCACTTCTGAAGATAATATAGCTCTTCATCGGTGTCATCAAACTCTTCATCGGAACCACGTCTATCGAGAGGGGACAAATACTGGCAACAGAGAGGAAACACAATCAATGCAATGCAACAATATGATGCATGAATGTGACATGGCAATATTCTGTGATTTGAGCTAATGCAGCTAGCAACGATTTAAATGGAGTTGGTTTGAACACTAGATTCAAATTTGATCTCCACATGAGGCATTTCAAATACCATTGATTCAAATTGGCATATACAGTGGCTGGAATTTGTTCAAACATGCATGAGAATGCCATAAATAGATTCTTCATATATTTCTGATAATTTTTCATATATAAATTATATCATTTGGAGTTACGGTTGATTTTCTATGATTTTTAGAAGTTTAGGCAATTTTTTTGGATTTTCTAATTATTTAGAAATAAACTAATTTCAGAAAATGCATTACTGCGTTAAAACTACGTCAGCATGACGTAAGCGGGTCAACGGGGTAGCCCAGGTCAAACTGACCAGTGGGTCCCGCGTGTTAGTAGCTAAACTAAATTAGCTAGGTTTAGTTAATCCTAATCTAGGTTAGTTAGCAGGGCGGCCCCACCTGTCATTGAGCCAGGGGAGGTCAAACCCCTTGAACAACTGGGGCTAACGCGCCGGCATTTAGCCGCCGGCGGCAGCAGACACGGCAGAGGTCGCGGGATTTGCACTCCAGCGACCAAAAGGACGGCGGAGGCCATCTACGGGGAGCTGGAGGTGCGCCGCTTCCATTGGTGATGGTGGTTGGTCTGGAGGTGGCCAGAATCATTGCCGGCGATGATGTTGGCTGCTGCCGGAGCTCGGATGAGCTCGGGGTCTTCGCTACAACGAGCGTGGAGGCGCAGGGTTAGCACCTATGTGCTCTACGTGGTGCGGCGAGCAAGGTAGACATGATGGCCAGGCCGTTGCGTGGCCGGAGTCACGCCGGCGGTAAGCACAGGCGGCGGCAGGTGCGAGTGAGCTCGGTGCAGTGCGTACAGTGCACGGGAGAGCTAACGGAGAGGGGGAGGACGGATCAGGGCTCACGTCGATCGCAGCAGGCGTCAAAGCGGGCTCGGGGAAGGCCGGTGCTGAGCGGGGCGGCGACGGCAATCTCGGCGGACCGAGGTTGAAGAAGACTGCAGGGATGGCGATTTGGGGCTTCCGGTGTTGCTTGGATTGGTGCAGAAGACGTAGGCAAGGGTGGCGGGGCTCGTGGACAGGTCAGTAAGGCAAGGGGGAGGCAGTGGCCATGGGGAACGGCGACGGTGGCGAGGAGCTCCGCTCGGTGGTGTGCGCGAGAGGGAGACAGAGGAGGGGTTGGGGTCCAAGGGAGAGAGGAGAGGTGCAGGGGGCGAGGGGGAGTGCGTGGCACTCCGGGCTGGCTCCAGAAGAGGCGGAAGCAGGAGGTGGCTCGGGCGCGTGCCGGCGCGCGGTGGCCACACGCCCTCACCTACTAGCGCGAGGAGGAAGGTGAGAGGGAGGCGCTGGTGGGCTGGGATGTCCAGCTGGGCCGCCAGGTGGGCTGCAACAGGTGCAGAAAGCTAAGCCAGGTAGGGTTTTCTCTCTCTCTCTGTCTCCGCTTTCTGTCTCAGTTTTGTATTTTTCTGTAGTCTTTGTGGCTTTTCTAAAAATACCTAGACCCTTTAAAAAATCACCAAACTGCACATGCCCACTGTATAGAATATATCCAACATGGAACATTTCAGTTTAGGATTACTTGGGCATTTAAAATATTTACTAGCATTTAAATGCCCAAATTCAAATAACATATGATTTAATCCAGTGACCTTTGGATGACCTAGAAATTTGTGCACCATTTTTGTCAGAGGTTCTAGACCAAGGCAAAGATGATGAACATTTTAGAAGGGCATTTTGGGTTCATTGAAAAAGATTTTAGTAAAGCCTAGTTGGATTAAGGGGGTGCTGGGGGTTTTTTGTCATCCCCATTTCATATTCATTTGAATTAAACATGATGCACACATGAAGCTAGCCTAGTGCATTGACAGAAGCTAGGGATGTGACACGACGGCACGACAAATCATGCGGTATGGATCGAGGATTTCCTCCTGCACATCCACATGGCCCGCGGTGATGACCAACACGCAATCAAATACCTCCCACTCAAACTTAAAGGACCAGATCGGCATTGGCTCAATAGCTTGCCAACGGAGTCCATTGGCTGTTGGGAAGATCTGGAAGCCGCATTCCTCGACAACTTTCAGGGCACTTATGTGCGACCACCAGACGCCGATGACTTGAGCCACGTAATTCAACAACTAGAGGAATCGGCCATGCAATTCTGGACACTGTTTCTAACTAAGAAAAAACAAATTGTCGATTGTCCGGATGAAGAGGCCCTAGCAGCTTTCAAGCATAACATCTGCGATGAGTGGCTTGCCCGGCACCTTGGACAAGAAAAGTCAAAATCTATGGCAGCCCTCACGACAGTCATGACCCGCTTTTGTGCGGGAGAAGACAGCTGGCTGGCTCGCAGTAATAACATATCAAAGAACCGTGGTACTTCGGATACCAAGGACGGCAATGGCAGGTCACGTCGCAACAAACATAAACGCCGCATTAACTGCGACAATACCGAGGATACAGCAGTCAATGCCGGATTCAAAGGCTCTAAACCCGGTCAGCGGAAAAAGGCATTTAAAAGAAGCACCCCGGGCCCGTCCAGTTTGGACCGCATACTCGATCGCTCGTGTCAAATACACGGCACCCTCGACAATCCAGCCAACCACACCAATAGGGATTGTTGGGTATTCAAGCAGGCCGGCAAGTTAAATGCCGAAAACAAAGATAAGGGGTCACATAGCGATGATGAGGAAGAGCCCCAGCAGCCGAACACTGGAGGACAGAAGAGGTTCCCCCCACAAGTGTGGACGGTGAACATGATATACGCAACCCACATCCCGTGCTCAGGGACATATATGCGTTGGAGCCAGTCGCCCCAAAGTTCAACCCATGCTCCTCCTGTCCGATCACCTTCGATCGCAGGGACCACCCACTACTAGGGAAAAGCCTAGCAGTAGCGCTGGTTTTTGGTCTATCAGTAGCGCGGGTAGGCGCGCTACTGATAAGGCGCTACAGCTAATACTTAGCAGTAGCTCCTATAGGCACTCGCTACTGCTATATCTACATAGTAGTAGCGCTTGCCTAGTCAAGCGCTACTGCTAATTACTAGCAGCGCTTTCAAAAACAATCGCTACTACTATCATTCCCTATTCCATTTCTCTTGAATTTTAGGTCGTATTCACATACCTGTATACAACTTTTCATACAGTAGCAATTTAGAGATTGTTTTTATATCATAACGAGTTATTAAATCACTAGGTGAAAGAACCTTGGATTAGTTTCAAGTGCATGGATCCAAAGTAACCAATGGTCACTTTGGATCCATCTTTTGAAACTAATCGGCGGTTCTTTCACCCAATGACATAATAACTTATCATCATCATCATCATAATATCGTTAACAACTTATCATAATAATACATCATTGTCACATAACTCCTCATAATCATCATTTTCGTCCAATGTCATATAACAACTTCATCACTAGTTATAATAACAACTCCTCCTCATCATCATCATAGTAATCATAATCACTACTCCTACTCAGCATCACCATCAAGTCTAAGACATTGTAGTCATATATAAGCTAACCTACTCCTCTCTCCTACCTAAAATACCATAAAACAGATAAACCGGTCCTTCACCATAATGGAGAATGGACATAAACCTATCTCCAACTTGTGGCTTGCGCACATTCATTTTGTCTCCAATTATTTGCCTGTGCGCATTCATCACTTTGCTCCATTCTTTGATTTTGAGCCTTCCATCATTTGAAGAAATCGAGTATGCAGTATGGTAAGCCTCCGAAGGAGTTGGTCGTAAGCTAACCATATGCATATCACCTTCGGTAAATAGCATATCAGGCACAACCTGCATCGGGAGCCTCTATTCAAAAATGGAATAGTAACATATATAGTTAGCAATGGTTTACTTAAGAATAATGTATGCAATGAAGTTACCATGATTAACAAAATCTTACCAAGTTTTTGGCACTGAAGTTATCATCAAGCAATGTATGGACTAGTGGCACGTATCTAGTATAATTTGGGCTGATAGAGTGACTGTTTTTGAAGGCCTCAACATCTTCTATGAATGAGACAAGATAACCTTTCTCCTCACAATTAAGCTTGGAGTCATAGCTGTAGTATGTGTTGTCTACTACCTTCCGAGTATTTCTTGAAGATAAGAAATAAGCTGAAAATTATAAATAAATAAGTTTACTACGGACGAACTCCAAATAGTTTTAAATTAACAACATAAATTGCTGAACTTAACAAATTAGTTTGGCAAACTAACATCTAGGCAAAACTGGAGGCATATCCACATCCACCCAGATGTCGATATTATCATCATCATCATAATCTTCAGGACGAATATCAAATCTTATTCGCATTCCCTCCTAAAATCCATATGACTTGCAGAGAGCTTCCCAATTAGAGCAACCAAAATGGGAGCGACCGACCGCATTATAGAACTTAACCAGAAACTCATAACCATGTTTAGTTCTTAAGTGAGCATCCTCGTCTCCACATTCTCAAAGTC
The DNA here is from genome assembly GCF_003073215.2 of Triticum urartu. Taxonomy (NCBI): domain Eukaryota; kingdom Viridiplantae; phylum Streptophyta; class Magnoliopsida; order Poales; family Poaceae; genus Triticum; species Triticum urartu. The sequence continues at coordinate 340,661,722 of NC_053027.1, read as the reverse complement.
ATCTAAACCAAAACCAAGCTTCTCCAATACATATGGTCTAGCATGGCACGGGATATACTAATCAAATTAAAAAAATCCATAAATTACACGTTGAACAAAAGAAGCACAAGTGATGATATTAATTACGATGAAATGCTTGTTGTTGCGTACCGTACAAACATTGAAGGTCTCTTCCAGCTTCACGGTGAAAAACCTATCGTGTTGTAGGTGAGGAAACCTGTCGCACACACCTCGGTCGTCGTAGCAGTACACACACTCCGGGATCCCATCGTCATCAGACATCTCCTATGTTCAAAATTCAAAGATTATAACTTGACGACAAAACACAAAAAATCCGGCATGACCTTTGCTAAAAAAGGACATATCGGGCGCCTGAAATTTGCCGGAACGGAGATTAATCAGCACTCCGGCAAAACATAGGCCACCTATCGATGGTCATTGCATTTCAATGGTTCAAAATATGAAAAAAAAACATTTGAAAATATCTTATATATAATCCTAACACTAAATAAACTAGTTTTATTAACTACTTACTAAATAAACTACTTCTATTAAGCACTTACTAAATAAACTAGTTCTATTAAGCACTTAATATAAATAAACTAGTTATAATAATCACTTACTAAATAAACTAGTTACCTATGATTTGCAAAAACAGAGACAAGGGAGGGAGAGAGGGAGGGAGGAGAGAGGAGGGGAAGGGGGCGGCCGGAGGAGGAGGAGGAGGAGGGGCCGGCCGGAGGAGGAGGAGGGAGGGGCTGTGGGATAGGGCTGCCGACGGAGGAGGGAGGAGGGGCGGCCGTAGGCGGAGGGAGGAGGAGGGAGGAGGGCACGGTGGGAGGAGGAGGGACGGAAGGAGGGAGTACCTCGGTGGCGGACGGACGACGGCGGCCGGCGGCGGCGACGAACGACAACGGTTATCGGCGCGGGCGGGAGTGACTGAGAGAGGGAGAGTGAGTGAGAGAGACAGGGTCGGCCGTATGTGTGGGGATAAGGTAGGGTTAGTAGTAGCGCGGGCATGAGAAAGCGCTACAGCTAAGGAGAATAGCAGTAGCGCCGTAAGGCATAAGGCGCTACTACTATAACTAGCTGGACGGCGAGGTCATGGCAATGGGAGCAGCATCGCGGTTTAGAGATGACGCGCTACTACTATTTTCTATTCAGCAGCGTGTTTTCCCGGAACGCGCTGTTGCTACATAGTAGTAGCGTCATATTTTGAAGAGCGCTCCTGGTAATATTCTGTGTATAAGGTTTTCCCTAGTAGTGACCCCACTAGTATCCGTCATGGCGGATTCGCCAATGTCGGTGTCAAAACCGGCGGATCTCGGGTAGGGGGTCCCGAACTGTGCGTCAAGGCCGGATGGTAACAGGAGGCAGGGAACACTTTCTTTTAACCAGGTTCGGGCCCTCTCGATGGAGGTAATACCCTACTCCTGCTTGATTTATATTGATGATATGGGTACTACAAGAGTAGATCTACCACGAGATCAAGGAGGCTAAACCCTAGAAGCTAGCCTATGGTATGATTGTTGTGTATGGAGTTGATTGCCTACGGACTACAACCCTCCGGTTTATATAGACACCGGATAGGGTTAGGGTTACATAAAGTCGGTTACAATGGTAGGAGATCTTGAATATCCGCATCGCCAAGCTTGCCTTCCACGCCAAGGAAAGTCCCATCCGGACACGGGATGAAGTCTTCAATCTTGTATCTTCATAGTCCAGGAGTTCGGCCGAAGGTATAGTCCGGCTACCCGAACACCCCCTAATCCAGGACTCCCTCAGCCGCACTGGTCCTAGACCCAATCATTGACGGATTTCACCTCACTCGAGTCCTTATGGATAGCGGCAGCAGCCTGAACCTGCTTTACCAGGACACAATGCGCAAAGTGGGTATAGACCCCTCAAGGATCAAACCCACAAAAATGACCTTTAAAGGCGTCATACCAGGTGTAGAGGCCCATTGCACAGGCTCAGTCACACTAGAAGTGGTCTTCGGATCCCAGGATAACTTCCGAAGCGAAGAGTTAATCTTCGATATAGTCCCGTTCTGCAGTGGTTATCATGCACTGCTCGGGCGAACCGCATTTGCGAGATTCAATGCAGTACCGCATTATGCATACCTCAAGATCAAGATGCCAGGACCTCAGGGGGTCATTACAGTTAACAGAAACACAGAATGCTCTCTCCGAACGGAGGAGCACACTCCGGCCCTCGCAGCGGAAGCGCAAAGCAGCCTCTTAAGGCAATCCACTAGTTCGGCGTTTAAGGACCCAAACACCTTCAAGTGCGCCCGGAGTAATCAGCAACAGGACCGCCTGGCACGTTCCGAGCTCGCATAGCAATGCGGCCCCCACCCCGGCCCAAGCCAAACGGCGAAATTCGTGCCACGCGTACATAATTATGCATTAAAAATACCATGGGCACAAGCGGGGAGGGGGGCATGACTACGGCACGCCCCAAGACGCGGCTTAAACCGCACTAGGGGCTTCCCGTTTTGTTACTTTTTTATTTTCAAGACTTTAATCACCGGAAACCCGGTCCGGCAGCATGATTGCCGAACATATGATGCAGCAACCAAGAAGGCAGAAAGCTACGTCACACCATGGAACTCCCAGGTGGATTACGATAACGAGTGTAATACTTGCCTTAATACTATTCTTCAGCTCGCCCTTGGAGGGGACATAGTCTTATTGCACTGCATGTATCATTCTGCTTTAACGCACCTTTTTGAGTAAACAATGCATAGCATTAAGACTATTATTGCATTATTCTTTTTATATATATATATATATATATATGTTCATTCATGACATCCAGCACCCGTACACTCTGGTACGGCCAATACACTAGGGGCTTAAGCATACCCCACGGCGTGAGAAGTCCGGACACTTTCAACAGTGCGGCACCCCGAACTTATAACACTATATGCATCAGCTCCGAATCATGTCTTGGGTCAATAGTTGGGTTTGCCCGGCTCCCATGTTTTGGTACCTTACGTTCCACTATATCGGCTAAGGTAGCACTGGCAGAACTACTGCGATTGTGCGCCGGTTCTGCTGGGCTAAGCACCTCAGTAGAGAAAGCTAAAACTGACTGTCATGATAAGGCGAGAGACTGGTCGCTGTTCGAGAGGTTTTCGAGTCCTTAAAGACTTATGCTGCTTAGAGCGAGGAGTCGGCCCTGTCCGGCTTAAGGCGTGTATCGCGCCCCAGATTCGGCCTTCCGAATACTAGGGGCTTCGCTGAAATTTAAAATTATAGAATTCTATGGCTAAGTGAGAGTGATAACGCATTGTAGTCCGATTGCCTTGTTCGTTGTGCTGAGCACCTCCCTCGAAGGACCCAACAATGGGAACAAGAGTGCTCAGGTTTATCCCGACCACCCCAGCACTCGTGGCGTGGGGGCAGAAGCCGATGACTAGCCATCTCTCAGATTTGATAAACAGCTGAACAGAAGGCAATATTTTAAATTCAAACAAGCGTTGCATAGCACATATGAACAAGTTTTCAGAACTACAGGATTACACGAGTAGGTTTACTAAAATATTATATCTTTGGTACACTCGTCCGCTACGAGACGGGCACCCTTCAGGACACCCTCATAGTACATCTCGGGGTGGCGATGCTCCTTGCCCTCCGGTAGCCCTTCCTTGATCAGCTTCACGGCGTCTAGCTTGGCCCATTGCACCTTCACATGAGCGAAAGCCCGGCGTGCACCTTTGATGCAGATGGACCGCTTGACGACTTCCAGCCGTGGGCAGGCATCCACAAGCCACCTCACCAGGCCGAAGTAGCTATTCGGAAGGGCGTCGCCAGGCCACAGCCGGACTACAAAGCCCTTCATGGCCTGTTCGGCCGCCTTGTGTAGCTCGACCAGCTGCATTAGCTGGTCGCTCATAGGCACCGGGTGTTCGGTCCTAGTATATTGGGCCCAGAACAACTTCTCCGTTGAGCTTCCCTCCTCGGCCTAGTAAAACGTTGCGCCATCCGACATGCTGCGGGGAAAATCTACGAATGCTCCAGGAGAGCTCCGAATTCGGGTAAGTAACAAGTAATTTACTTTCACATGCTTGCTTTGCATATAGAATGCCTTACCCGCCGCTATCTTCTTCATCGCATCAATCTCCTGGAGGGCCTTTTGGGCTTCGGCCTTGGCACTCTTTGCGCTCTCGAGGGCCGCAGCAAGCTCAGACTCTCACGTCTTCAAGTCAAGCTCCAACGCCTTGTGCTTTGTCACGAGAGCATGGAGCTCTTGCTGCACCTCGCCCACCCGTGCCTCATGTCTTTTTCGCTCGGTGCGCTCCTTGGCTGCCTTGTTTTCGGCCTCGGATGGCGCTTGCTTCAGGGTCGCCACCTCGATCGTGGCCCTGGCAAATTTACGATGATCCTGTCATTTTGCAATCGCATTCTTTTTATACATATCCATAGACTAGGTACTACTTACCTTTGTTCTCCTCGAGCTGCCTCTTGGCAAGGCCGAGCTCATCCTTGGACCCTTTAAGGTCCTGCTTCAGTGCGGCGAGTCAGTGCGGCAGATGCCAGCAGCGAGGCCTGCATACGCGTATTGACATACTTACATTAGACTCCTACGATATTGTTTGATCCTCTGTTTGGCTTTTCTTTGTGAACACTGAACAGAGCATCAGGGGCTACTGTCTATGCGGTAACATTTTTCCCCATATTTCAAAAACTTACCTCAAAGCCTGTTAGAAGGCTGGCACAGGCTTCAGTTAGTCCGCTCTTGGCGGACTGGACCTTCTGGACCACCGCACTCATAATAGTGCGGTGCTCCTCGTCAATGGAAGCGCTGCGAAGCGCTCCCAACAGATTGTCCGGTGCCTCTGGATGGACAGAGGTCACCGGCACAGGCGTCTTGCCCCTCTTGGAAGGAGGCCGCCCGCCCGATTTCGGAACCACTGGAGGTTCCAGCGCGGTGTTCAGCTGAGGGCCGAACTCGGAGCCCTCGGGGGCCTTGTTCCCTCTGCTCCCAGAGTCCGGAAGGTCACCTTGGGGCGCCTCCGGCACTGTCTCCCCTCGACCCGGTGCCTCTTGAGACAATACCTCGGCGTTGTCCATAGGGCAAGGGGAGGTGGCGGTCGGAAGTGGATCGCTATCCATATCGGACAAGTCCAGGGAGCCGTCCGACGAGGATACGTCGATATGGGCTCAGGGCGGTCTTCATAATCATGATTCGGCGTTAGGAGAAGCAGTGCGACAAAGGAATGCTATGAGCTACTCTGGTATCCGAATACTTACGACTTCGCCAGGGGCTTGGCCCTGGGCAGCCACTCGTCTTCGCCTTCGGCGGCGGTGGTGGAACTGTCCGTAAGGAGAGTCCTTCCCTTCTTGGACCCTTCAGCTCCCCTAGTTGGGGAGGCCTTCCTTTTCTTGTCTCCCCCAACTGGAGGGGGAGAGTCTTCATCTTCCTCCTCGTCTTCATGGGAGGAGTGCGCCGAGGAGTCCTCAGATGATGAGTCCGATATCACCTGGCGCCGCGAACTCTTTCGGGTTCCCTTGGCCTTCTTGGTCTTCTCCGGCACCTTGTAAGGAGCCGGAGTCAGCATCTCCGTCAGGAGAGCGTCGCAGTGTCTTCGGGAAGAGGGGCCGGACAGTTAATCTGCCCCGACGTCTCCACCGAGTCCTGTCAAAGGTATGGAGCTCAGACACCGCACATGAAGCTAGGGGAAATAAATATCCTACTGGATGTATAGAACTCACCGGACGCGCTAGGCGCTTTGCGCTTAGCCCGGGGTCCTCGGCGAGAGAGGGAGGGACCTCGGCGCCCTTGAACAGCACCCTCCAAACGTCCTTGTGCGTCGAATCAAAGAGCTTGCTCAGAGTCTGGTGCTAGGCCGGGTCGAACTACCACAAGTTGAAGTCCCGTTGTTGGCACGGGAGGATTCGGCGGATGAGCATGACCTGGACTATGTTGACAAGGTTGAGGTTCTTGCTTGCCATACTCCGGAGACATTTCTGGAGTCCATCCAGCTCCACCGATGAACCCCACGACAAGCCCTTCTCTTTCTAGGAAGTGAGCCATGTAGGGAATCCAAATCGAAACTTGGGGGCAGCCACCCATTTGGTGTCGCGCGGCTCGGTGATGTAGAACCACGCCGACTGCCACCCCTTTATGGTCTCCATGAAGGAGCCTTCAAGCCATATAACGTTGGGCATCTTGCCCACCATGGCTCCGCCACATTATGCTTGTTGGCTGCCCACCACCTTCGGCTTGATATTGAATGTCTTTAGTCATAGGCCGAAGTGGGGGCGGATGCGGAGGAAAGCCTCACAGACGACGATGAACGCCGAAATGTTGAGGATGAAGTTCAGGGCCAGATCATGGAAGTCCAGCCCGTAGTAGAACATGAGACCGCGGACGAATGGATGAAGGGGAAACCCCAGTCCGCGGAGGAAGTGGTGGAGGAAAACTACCCTCTCAAGGGGTTCTGGGGTAGGGACGATCTGCCCCGCAGCGGGCAGCCGATGCGCCATATTCGCGGCTAATTATCCGACTCCGCGCAACTTTTTGATGTGTTCCTCCATAACGGAGGAAGCCATCCACTTGCCTCCCGCTCCGGACATGTTTGGAGGAGGTTGAGGAGAAAGATGTGGACTTGGGCGTTGGGGCTCGAGTGCGCAAGAATGGATAGGCAAGGAGGAAGAAGGCGTGGGTAGAGAAAGGTTAAACCTTATCCCTTTATAAGGGCGGCCGAAACTATGTGCCCCCACTAGCCTGGTAAAACTCGCTTATCCCCCAAGCGTCATAATCGATGGCGCGGTTGGGTTACCCATGCCCATATTGATGAGAATCCCATAATAAGGGGGACACGATCTCTGCTTTGACAAGACATGTCAGGAAACTGCCTCGCGTTATGTGCAGAGCTAGTTAAAGGAAACGGTTCGAATAATCACCGGGCCATGGCATAATGTCGTGTTGCCAAAACAAGTCAGCAAACTAGATTTTTGGAAATGTTATTCTCTCTACGGTGGTATGTGGAACTTATTTTGCAGGGTCGGACACTATCCTTGTATTCAAATTCTTCCGTGGTGTATTCGGAGGAGGAACCCGCCTTGCAATGCCGAAGATAATACAGCGCGCCGGACTCATCGTCATTGAAGCCTGGTTCAGGGGCTACTGAGGGAGTCCTGGAATAGGGGGTCTCCGGACAGCCGGACTATATCCTTTGGCCGGACTGTTCGACTATGAAGATACAAGATTGAAGACTTCGTCTCGTGTCCGGATGGGACTCTACTTGGCATGGAAGGCAAGCTAGGCAATACGGATATGTATATCTCCTCCTTTGTAACCGACCTTGTGTAACCCTAGACCTTTCCGGTGTCTATATAAACCGGATGGTTTTAGTCCGTAGGACAACATACAATCATACCATAGGCTAGCTTCTAGGGTTTAGCCTCTCCGATCTCGTGGTAGATCAACTCTTGTAATACTCATATCATCAACAATAAATCAAGCAGGACGTAGGGTTTTACCTCCATCAAGAGGGCCCAAACCTGGGGAAAACATCATGTTCCCTCCCTCCTGTTACCATCCGAATTAGACGCACAGTTCGGGACCCCCTACCCGAGATCCGCCGGTTTTGACACCGACAAAGGGCATTTTTCCTCTGCGTGCATGTCAACTTTAAAGTGCTTGGGTTGTTCTAGGGTGGTCATAGGAGGCATGACTGCACCTGTTTTGCTCAGCGTTTGGGTTTGGTTTCGAAACCAAAACCCGTTGTCGTTCTAGTTTCTGAGGTTCTAGCTACAGGGGCTAGGAATATCTCCCTGACAGGATATGTACCAAACTTGGACTCCCCTACTTTGATTGCACCATCCACTTCGCCCAATTCCAACCATCTTGGCCCCTCGACTCCTCCGGGCTCCTCTCTGGTGACTCCATCTTCACCTCCAGAGCCATCATCGCCACTTCCTGACATGGCCAACTTCCCTCTGGATCCAATGCAGTATGTCCCTGCTGGTCACCACATCATAGATGCTGGAGATGCAAGATGGCCGCGCACCTATGTGACGCCGCACGTCCCCATTGTACGTCGCCATGAAGATTACATGCTTGCTGAGGTGATGCCTGTGCCAGTTGCGAATGAGATTGGTGCTGCTCGTGAGGAAGTTGCTGACTGGATGGATGCCCATGGCTACCAGGTTCATTCTGTTCAGCCTTGGATTAATGCGGTGGGACTGTTCCGAGTTAGGGATAAAGCAGTGAGTTTTCCCCTTCTCCAACTTCCTTTGCAGCATCTTGGAAACGATCGGTTCATTCGTTTTATGAAGCATGATGAGGGAGAGGGTTTTCGAGGTGCTCAATGTTTTCGTCAAGGTCTGATTATGATGCTAGGCATTCCCTTAGATCTTCGAAACACTGAAAATATTAGAGCTACAGTTAACACTTATTTGGTCAGGACACTTGTTTTTGCATCATTTCCTAAGGATGCGCTGGTCCCACGTGATGTTGTTTTCAGTGATTATGCTGCTTGGGGGGGGGCAAGAGTGTCTTGGACTGCTCCTATTTATATACTTGCTGTAAACATTGATGAGCAAATGCCACATGATGAAGATTGGATGCTCATCAATGGAAATCCACACCCTATCAGATTTCGGGTTCCGGCAAAACCCTGAAGGTTCGAACACTGGTGTGCGCGCGAAGATCTCTCCCTCCCTGATCACGCCCTCAAACACTTCGTGATCTCTAGGCTAGGCACATGAACTCACAACACATGAGGCACAAGATTTATACCGGTTCGGGCCACCGTTGTGGTGTAAAACCCTACTCTAGTATGGAGGTGGTGGATTGCCTCTTGGGCTGAGGATCAACAGTACAAGGGGAAGAACAACCTCCTGAGGAGAGGTGCTCTTGTGCTTGGAGAACTTGTGGTTATGAGGATGGATTGGGTCTAGTCCAAGTTGAGATGGCTGAGGCTTTCCTCCCCTCTCTCTCTCTCTCTGCCCACTGTGGTGGCTAATCCTATTTATAGAGGCCTTGGTCCTCTTCCCAAATATTGAGCGGGAAGGGATGCCACAATGGTCAATTCAAAAGGGGACAGCTAGTACAGCTTCTCCTGACAAAAGTAGTCTTCCCTTGCCAAAGGCTCTGGTGGTGACGCCGTCTTGGGCTCCACGGTGACCTCCGTCTTGCCGTCTTGCTGGTCTTGGTCTCGTTGCACCAATATGGAAACCTTTGCTTGATGCCTCGGTACTCTTCGTCTGCGCTTGCCTCCTTAGCACCAAAGTGGAAACAAGGACACTGTGCGCGCTGGAGCCAGCCTGGCACCCACCTGGCCTTGGTCGTCATGGCTCATGTCACTGGAACCTCGCGAGGTTTGCCTTGCCTTGATCTCTCCGCCCCTCGCGAGCCAGCCTGGTGAGGCCGCTCTCGAGGAGGTCTTGTATCGGAACGGGGTGCTCTGGCGAGTGTCTTGTAGGCTTTGTTGGTGAAGATGGGCCGTACGGGCCCGCTCGCAGAGCCACGCCATGGGCCGCAGGCAGGCAAGTCTGGGGACCCCCGTTCCCAGAGTGCCGATAGTAGCCCCCAGGGCCAAGGCACGCTTGGGCTTGGCTTCGAGGCGAAGCCAAAGGGCAAGTGCGGAGCGCCACGGGCCCCAATATCCTGCGGCCTTGGTCGACGCGTGGCGGTTGATTGGTCGTGGGCGTCTCCGCTTGCCCATGTTGCCTCGGCAACTGCCCAACTTGATGAGTCCCTGCTGCATGCAAGGAAAAAACCATCATTACCTGTGATCGTGGGGGGCATTGGTTGGCCTTCTCCTGCTATAAATGGGAAGGGGGCAGAGCCCCTGTCGCCCATCTCTTCCCATTCCGCTCGCTTCTCCCCCTTTGCTCCATCGCAAGTTGCGACACCAATGGCGCCGTCAAAGAGGTTCTCCGCCGCGGAGAAGGCGAAGGCCCCTCGCGAGGGGCCCGGTACTCTGGTGCCCAAGCGTGGACGCGGCCGTCCCCGCAGGCACACCGCGACCCTGCCGCGACCCCCCGCAGCCGTGGAAGTGCTGCTTCATGTGGCAGGGGTCGCTCCGGTCATGGTAGTCCTGTTGATGAAGGGAGACGTGTCGTGGTCGCGTGGCCTCCCCGGCCGCGCTTCCACTCGTCGTCTGGTCGGAGAACCCAGCCGACAACTGGCTTCAGCCCCCACGCTTCTTTGCCGACGAGCTGTCGGCCTCAGGTCCAGGCGGGCTCTAGCTACAGGTGGACGGCTACTGCAGCAGGGCTTCCTGGGTCACGGTTGAGGTCTCTGTCATGGGCAACATAGCTTTGGCCCACGACTGGCAGACGTTTGCACGCATGCGCGGCCTGGGCAGGCGGTGCACCCTCCATTTCAAGTATGATGGTGACGCGACCCTCTATGCGAGGGTGTTTCGAGAAGATGGTCGCTGCGTCGGGTGCTGCCCTGAGGTCAACGACGGAGAGGAGGTGCTCGGCCTTGGCGATGGTGGTGATGAGGATGAGGGTGAACCCGCCCTTGGGGCTGACCATGTCTCGTCCATCTACGGCGGCTCTTCCTCATGTGACAGCTCCAGCAGCGGTGGTTACGACCAGCCGCCGCGCCCGCTTCAAAGGTGGCAATGGGTCGTCTCGTCGCCATGCCTCCGTGAAGCGCGAGAAGGGGTCTGGCTGTAGGGGCACGTGCTGCCCTCGTGGATCGCTGTAGGGGCACATGCTGCTTTTATTTCATTCTTCTTTTCCTTCCTGTACTGAGAGTGACAACTATGGGGCCCTGTGGGGGCGCGCAACAACTTTGATTTCCAAATTGTTGTGCCATGCTTGCCATTCCTGCGTCGCGTTGCGACATTCATGTTTCATATAGGTACGTAAGAAAAACTTAGCTTGACGCGCTTGGAGCGGTTTCCGCCTTGCGAGGCACACATTTCTCGGTGCCTGGTAAGGAGGGACTACAAAAATTTGTCAGGAGATCCAAGCCCTGGTCACCGGCGCCGCTGGCCATAGCCCAGCGCTTCATATCGCGGTACCCGTGGGGCACGGATTGAGAGAGGTGCGCCAGCTTGCGGGCTCGAACGAGGGTGCCTCACAAAAACAGAAGAAGGAAGCACATGAGGGTACCTGTCCAGCCCCCTCGCGAGGGACGCGAGAGGGAGTACTGGTCGACCAAAGAAATGAAGGCAGAAAGCGACAGGACGAGACCAGCAAGAGACACTAGAAAGCAAATTCCAATTAAAAGAGGGGCGAGCCAACTTCATAAAGCATATGAAAAGCCGCGCCCGGCACCTAGTCTAGTCTTCATGTCTTCTCACCAGTGCGGAGCTAAGTGCTGCCACTAAGACGTGGAAGGGAGCCCCCGAGGCCAAAGGGCGGTACTCCTGAGACTCCGGGGCGTGTACAGCCCCACTCATTATTACGTGAGAGTGTCACGAGTGGAGACCTTCATAGGCACTGGGCCTTCTTCACATGCGCTAGGCCTTTCTTCACATGTGTTGGGCCTTTCTTCATAGGCGTTGGGCCTTTCTTCATGGGTAGAACTTCTGGAGGTGCTGGATATTCCAGGCGTTCTAGATGGGTACCCCGTTCCGTGACTCCAGGAGCGCAGCGCCAGGCCTGGAGACATGGACGACCTTGAACCGGCCCTCCCACATGGGTGAGAGCTTATGCAGCCCTTCCCTGGAGAGCACCCGCCTTAGGACGAGGTCACCCACCTCGAGCGTCCTGGAGCGGACGTTGCGACAGTGGTACCGCCGCAGCGCCTGCTGGTATCTTGCCGCCCATAGTGCAACTTCACGGCGGCGTTCCCCCCACCCAGCACGAGGTCCATCCCCCGCGTGGCGTCCTGCTGCATATCATTAAATGCCAGGACCCGTGCGGAGCGATGCTTGACCTCATGAGGGAGGACTGCTTCTGCTCCGTAGACGATGAAGAACAGGGTCTCGCCCGTGGGCTTGGTGGAGGTGGTGCAGATGGACCATACCACGGACTGCAGCTCGTCGTGCCAGCCCCTGCCGCAGGCTTCGAGCTTCTTCTTGAATGTCCTGGTCTTGAGGCCTCTCAGGACTTCCGTGTTGGCGCTTTCAGCTTGGCCATTGCTCTGGGGGTGCGCCACTGAAGCGTAGCAAATCTGCGTTCCAAGGTTAGTGTAGTACGTTTTGAAGAGATTACTGGTGAACTACAAGCCATTATCGGTGATGATGCGGTTGGGGATCCCAAAACGGCTCACGAGGCCCTTGATGAACTTGACTGCAGAGCCAGCTGGGATTGTGCGGACGGCTTCCACCTCCGCCCACTTGGTGAACTTGTCAATGGCAACGTAGAGGTATCGGTAGCCCCCAGGCACTCAAGGGAACGGGCCCAGGATGTCCAGTCCCCAGACCGCGAATGGCCATGAGAGTGGAATGGTCTAGAGGCCCTGAGCTGGCCGATGGATTTACTTGCGTGGAATTGGCAGGCCTCGTAGGACCTCACCAGCTCATCTGCGTCGTTGAGCGCCGTAGGCCAGTAGAATCTGCCGTGGAATGCCTTGCCGACGAGGGTTTGTGACGACAAGTGGTGCCCGCATTCCCCGCCGTGTATGTTGGCTAGCAGCTCCTTCCCCTGTTCCCTGGAGATGCAATGAAACGTCATTTCACCGCTTCCTCTATAACTCACCGTCCTAGATGCACTATGCCGTGGCTTGCCGGGCCACACGCTCCGCGTCTCCCTCCTTCTCCGGCAGCGTCCCTTGCGTCTGGTATTCCTTGAATTCCTTGGTCCAACATCCCTCCTGAGGTTCGAGCGCCAAGAGTAGACGTGCTCCCGAAGTCAGGCCACAGACTGGGGCTCTCGTGGCAGGTGGCTGTGGGAGCTCCTCCCGAGGCTGCACTATCCTTGAAAGCGATGGTGTCGCCGACGGCTTGAAGAGCTTCTCCCCGAAGACGCCAGGCTCTTGGGGCTGTCGCTTGGATGCCCTTCTGGAGATGTCGTCGGCTTCCTTGTTGGTTCCCCGGGGCACGTGGTGCAACTCCAAGCCTAGGAACTGCTTCTCCATCTTGCGTACCTCTATGAGGTATGCCTCCATGTGTTCATCCTTCGGCTCGTATACCTTGTTGTAGAAGTTGATGAGGAGATGTGAGTCGCCCCTAATGGTGAGACGCTTCACCCCCAGTGCCGTCGTAGCCTTCAGGCTGGCTATGAGGCCTTTATACATTGCAATGTTGTTGGAGACCTTCTCGCCCTACTGGAAGCAGAGCTGCACGGCATAGTAGAGCTTGTCCTGAGTGGGCGCGATGAGCACTACTCCAGCCCCCGCGCCTTGGCGCGTGAAGGCACCATCGAAATACATGACCTAGCCGTCGGGCGCCTCACTTCCCGGCGAGAGGGACCGGTTCTCGCCTATCTCAAGGGTCGGGGCGTCTGTCCATTCTGCCACGAAATTGGCGAGCGTGGCTCCCTTGATGACCCTGGTGGGGCTGAACTCCAACTAGAATGCCTGCAGCTCGATGTTCCACTCGGCGACCCTCCCAGCGGAGTTGGAGCTCCTGAGCACCCTCTCCAGTGGGTAGGCCGAGATGAACTTGATGGGGTGGCCTTGAAAGTAGTGTCGCAGCTTTTTTGAGGCCACCAGGAGCTCGAGTAGGAGCTTCTGAGGCATGGGGTACCGTGCTCTTACATCCCGCAACACCGTGCTGACGAAGTATACCGGGTGCTCGACGAGGGTAGGCGCGCTGATGACGCTTGCGCCTTCTGGGAGTTGGGGTGCCTCCTGAGGTGGTGGAGCCCCAAAGCTTGATCGCTTGTCGGGTCCTTTGTAGGTTCGGGGGCATCGTCCTGCTGAGCTTGATCCTCTGCTGTCACTGCTGCGGCCCTTGCGGCTCCCTCCTGGTCTTGCGTCGCCTTTGCTAGGGGCGTAGCTCGGCGCGATGCGCCCTTGGCTTGGTGTTCTTCCTAAACCGCCACTAGAGTCGCGCTGGCGGAGTGGGGAGTGGCGGCACGGGAAAGCACTAGGGGCTCGAGAGGTCGCGGCGCCACCATCACTGGAGGGCTGGTCAGGTATCTCTTGAGGTCTTGAAATGCTCGGTCGGCCTCTGGGTCCACTCGAATGGGCCCTTCTTCTTCATCAGCTTGAAGAAGGGTAGGGCGCGCTCTCCCAGCTTGGAAATGAAGCATCCCAACGCAGTCACCCGTCCAGCAAGCTTCTGCATTTCCTTCAAGCTCTACGGTGGGCTCATGTCTTCAATGGCCTTGACCTTCTTCGGGTTTGCCTCGATCCCCCTGTGGGACACAAGGAAGCCCAGCAGCTTGACGGAAGGGATGCCAAACATGCACTTCTCCGGGTTGAGTCGCAAGTCCACCTGGCGGAGGCTTTCAAAGGTCTCCTCCAGGTCTCGGATCAATGCTCTCGCCTCTTGAGACTTCACCACGATGTCGTCGACGTAGGCTTCAGCGTTCCTCCCGAGCTGCAGACCCAAGGCGATGTGCATGAGCCGCTGGAAGGTTGTGCCTGCATTGTGCAGCCCGAAAGGCATGCAAGTGTAGCAGTATACCCTACACGGGGTTAGGAAGGCTATCTTCTCCACATCTTCTACCGCCATCTTGATCTGGTGATATCCTGAGAACGCATCCAGGAAGCATAACAAGTCACACTCGGCAGTGGAGTCGACGATCTGGTCGATGCATGGAAGGGGGAACGGATCTTGGGGGTAGGCTTTGTTGAGGTTGGTGAAGTCAACGCACATTCGCTCCTTCCCGCCTTTCTTGCGCACGACGACGGGGTTTGCTAGCCACTCGGGGTACCGAACCTCGCGAATGACACCCGCAGCCTCCAACTTGTGGGTCTCTTGGACGATGAAAGCTTGCTTCTCCGTGGACTGCCACCCTGCCTTCTGCTTTACGGGTCGTACGTTGGGGCACACCTTCAGGTGGTGCTCTATCACCCCTCTTGGGACCCCTACTAGGTTCGTGCTCCCAAGCAAACACTTCCTTGTTTGCGCGCAAGAACTTCACTAGCGCCTACTCCTTATCCGGCTCAAGGTTGGCGCCTATGGTAAAGGTTGCCCCCGATGACCCGTCCTCCTCGACTGGCACTTTCTTGGTTTCTGCCTTGTCTTGTGTGAACAAACTGCTTCTTCTTGGTTGGTGCAGCTCCCTTGGCCTTGGAGGTATCCGCGCTGGCGGGTTGTGCTGTCGCGGTGGTCTTGAGGGCGAGCTTGAGCATCATCAAGGCTTCCTTGGTGTCCCCAACTACCGTGAGGACACTCTTGCTCCTGGGCATCTTCATGAGGTTTTAAGCCAGATGGGTCACCGCCATGAACTGATCCAGGGCCGGGTACCCAAGGATGGCGTTGTACAGGAGGCCGATGTGGGTGATGTTGAAGTCTACCAGCTTGGTGCGGTAGTTGTCACGTGTGCCGAAGGTCACAGGGAGGCGGATCTGCCCCAAGGAGCGGGCGGAGCCTCCTCCCACCCCTGAGAAAGGCTTGCTTGGGTGGAGCCACTCGAGCGGTACGTGAAGAAGGCTGAAGGCCTCGACGGAGAGCACGTTGAGGTCGGCACCGCCGTTGATGAGCATCTTGGTGATGGACACGTGGCAGATGGTGGGCGTGCAAAGCATTGGGAGCGCTCCCGAGTCGACGGTGGAGATGAGATGATCCCCTGAGTCCAAGGTGAGGCCGGCCTCGGGGGCGGCCTAGCACGGCGGAGCCCCCGGGAGCTTGTAAGTAGCGCCAATCTGGCGAAAGAACGGCTTGACATGACGATCCGAGGGTGGTGCTTGTGAGCCGCTGAGGAGGGCCACAACCGCGTGGTGCGCCGGCGTTTTGTAGCACGCAACGAAGAGGCCGTGCAACTCCTCCCAGGATGCCACCGTGGATCCGGGGATGTTGAGCAGCTAGGCGCATGGTGCGCTAGTGAGGGCCAAGGGAAGCCAGTTGGCCATGACCTTGTCGTCGCCCCCGACCTTAAGGACTGCCTCCTCATACGCCAGTAGGAAAGCCGACGGGTCCGACGCGCCATCGTAGCGCGGCGGCATCTCTGCCTTGAACTTGGGTGGCCAATGCAGCTGCCGCAATGCGGGAGCAAGGGCTCGGAGCCCCCAGGCGTCACTGTGGGCACCCGTAGATCTAGCCGAAGGGCAGCGCCAGCCATGGAGAATGGGATGAAGATGGTGGAGCGCGAATCGATGGTAGGAAAACTCCGGTGCACCCTTACCTAGAGTGCCAAATGTCGGATTTCGGGTTCCGACAAAACCCTTAAGGTTCAAACACTAGTCTGCGCGCGAAGATCTCTCACTCCCTGATCACGCCCCCAGACACTTCGCGATCTCTAGGCTAGGCACACAAACTCGCAACACATGAGACACAAGGTTTATACTTGTTCGGGCCACCGTTGTGGTGTAATACCCTACTCCAGTGTGGTGGTAGTGGATTGCCTCTTGGGCTGAGGATGAATAGTACAAGGGGAAGAACAGCCTCCTGAGGAGAGGTACTCTTGTTCTTGGCGAACTTGTGGTTGTGAGGATGGATTGGGTCTAGTCCAAGCTGAGATGGCTGAGGCTCTCCTCCCCTCTCTCTCTCTTCCTACTGTGGTGGCTAATCCTATTTATAGAGGCCCTGGTCCTCTTCCCAAATATATAGCGGGAAGGGATGCCACAACGGCTAATTCGAAAGGGGACGACTAGTACAGCTTATCCTTACAAAAGTAGTCTTCGCCTGCCAAAGACTCTGGTGGTGACGCCGTCTTCGGCTCCACGGTGACCTCCGTCTTGCCATCCTGCTAGTGTTGGTCTCGTTGCACCGATATGGAATCCTTTGCTTGACGCCTCGGTACTCTTCGTCTGCGGTTGCCTCCTTAGCATCAAAGTGGAAACAAGGACACTGTGCCCGCTGGCGCCCGCCTGGAACCCGCCTGGCCTTGGTCATCATGGCTCACGTCACTTGAACCTCACGAGGTTTGCCTTGCCTTGATCTCTCCGCCCCTCACGAGCCAGCCTAGTGAGGCTGCTCCCGAGGAGGTCTTGTGTCATTCGCCTTGCGAGGGTCTTGTAGGCTTGTTGGTGAAGATGGGCCGTACGGGCCAGCTTGTAGAGCCACACTATGGAGCGCAGGCAGGCAAGTCTGAGGACCCCCGTTCCCAGAACCCCGACACACCCCTTGCCTGGTGTGCCTTTCCCTGAGCTCCCTCCTTTTGTTGTCCCTCCCTTTCCTGCCATGGGATGGAACGAACTTCCACCACCCCCTCCTGAACAACCAGACATGGGAGACAATTACTGGGGCAATGCTTTCTGGGGGGAGGATGATGAGGTAGCTCATGATGATGTGGAGGTGGTGTAGGACACCATGGTTCTTGACCTCTCTGATGATCTATCTATGTCTGTGGAGCAACACATTCAGCCAAACTTTGTGCTTGTGTTTGATGTGGAATAGCAAGTTGAGCCTGAAGTTGTTAATGAGCAACCTGTAGTTGTGGAGCCTATTTACAATCCTGATGACTGGGCCATGGTGGCTTATCACCCTCCTGTACCTGATGAGTGGGCTGTTGAGAACTGGCTAAGATTTTTGCTATGGATGAGGCTCCACTGATGATTTCCTCGAAAGATGTTGGTAAAGTTTTCTGTGGGCCTGAGTTGCCACCAAAAATGGTATTCAGAAGGAATTTTGAGGCCATCCTACACTCTGACACCATCTTTGAGCTCCCTAAGTCCATAC
Organism: Triticum urartu; assembly: GCF_003073215.2. NCBI lineage: Eukaryota > Viridiplantae > Streptophyta > Magnoliopsida > Poales > Poaceae > Triticum > Triticum urartu. The sequence goes on along the minus strand of NC_053027.1, from coordinate 340,644,069 downwards.
AGGTGCTACCACTTCAGTCTGTGCTGCTTTCCAAGAGAAGCTGGGACTTGGCCTTTGATGTGCCAAGATTGACATATGGCTCTTCTGATTAGGAGCATAGACCTGTAGCAAGGGCTCTTTTTCCTGCTTTGATTACTAAATCTTCTATTGGTGGGGCACAATAGTCTTTTGAATTGAATGAGCTCATCTCCTCTTCAGTTGTAGCTGATGTTAGTTCTACAAAGGAGCAGAGAAAGATCAGAAGGCCTAGGAAGACATTGGCACCAACTCCTATTGTGGAGACTTCACTTAGAAGGTGCACTCGTGGGTCTTTGCAGAGAGATGGATTCAAACCAATCTTTCAGGAGTTACCTATGCAGTCCAAGAGGAGGAAGCCTAATTCCAAGCCTTTCTCTGTTGTAGTGTTGAGAACATGCAGGAGGAGCTAGTTGATAATCTTCCACCTCCAACTCCTATCAGCCAGCTACAACAGATTGGCCATGATCTTGGCATTGTTGATGACCAAATCACTGTGGAGAAGCTTATGGATGATCCCTCTAATCCCACTAAAAATGGTGCTAATGTGTAGTTACCAGCTAGTTAGAGGGGGGTGGAACGTATCTTATTTTGTTCTTCAGTTGACATGGCTTTGGTCTTTTGTTGTTCCCTATAATAATCTATGTGTGTCATGCTGGACATATGTTACTGTTATCTTTGGTGGCATTAAGTGTCATCACACTTTATTCTCTACTCATATTTTTTAATGAGTAATGCATGTAAGAACTGGAGTGTATAGTGTTGGAATGTTAGGGGTTTGAATTCTGGTGCTAGGCAAAGGGCTGTCTTGCAGAAGCTGGATGAGAGTCAATGTGCTATTGCCTGCTTTCAAGAGACCAAATGTGATTCATTTGATTTCAGGTCTATTAGATCTTTCTGCCTAAAAGATTTGATAGTTTTGCTTTCTCTCCCTCTGAGGCTGCTTCTGGGGGCATTTTGATTGTGTGTAATTCATCTATTTTTTGGGGCACTGTGATTGAGATTCAACCTTTTGCAGTCATAGTACAGTTCATTTCCAAGCAGAATAATGAGCAATGGTCCTAAATCTCTGTTTATGGCCCTTGCCATGGGGAAGCTAGGGATAAATTTGTCAGCTGGTTATACAATTTGCAAATTCCTATGGGTGAAAATTGGCTAGTGGTTGGTGATTTTAATTTCATAAGATCACTTGATAATAGAAATTTGCCTCGGTGTGATTTGAATGATATTTTCATTTTCAATGAAATCATAGCTCACCTAGGTTTGCTGTAACTACCTCTTAAGGGAAGATCTTATACCTGGTCTAATATGCAAGACAATCCCTTATTGGAACAGCTGGATTGGTTTTTTACATCTGTTGATTGGATACCATCATACACTATGACTGAAGTTTTGGCCCTGGACAAAACTGCTTCTAACCATGTACCTTGTGTGGTGACAATCAAGACTTCTATTACCAAATATAAAATCTTTAGGTTTGAAAATTATTGGGTTGAGCTTGAGGGGTTTATGGAATGTGTTAAACAATCATGGCAGAAACCTTCTCACAAATCTCATATTACTGCACAAATTGCTGACAAGTTCAAGAGCTTAAGAGGGGCTCTTAAGAAATGGCAAATGAATATCTCCAAGATGAATGCTTTGATCTCTAAATGTAATGAGGTAATTGTTTGTCTTGATGGTTTAGAGGAGATCAGGCCTCTGTTTAGACCTGAATTTAATTTTAGGAAGGTGGTCAAATTGCATGTGGAAAAGCTATTACACCTTCAATTCATATATTGGAAGCAGACGTGTACAATCAGGTATATTAAGCTTGGTGGGGAGAAGACTAATTTTTTTCATGATATGGCCACTGAAGGACATAGAAGAAATTCCATTGCTTCCTTGAAAGACACTGATGGGCCAGTGGTTTCTTAGCATTCTCAGATGGAGGGCATTATATGGAATTGTTTTAAGAATAGAATGCGAGTTTCTGCTGGAATTTTCATGGGCTTTGACCTCAGTACTTTGCTTCAGCCAATTGAGGGGCTATATTTTCTTACAGAGGATTTTACAAAAGAGGAAATGGTTGACACTGTCAGTCATCTTCCCATTGACAAAGCCCCTGGACCAGATGGCTTTAATGGGTTATTCCTCAAAAAATGCTGGCACATTATTTGTCAAGACTTCTATGATTTGGCTGAAGCTTTTCATAGGGGAACTGCAAGTTTCGAAAACATTAATGGTTCTTATATCACCTTGATCCCAAAGAAGTTGGTGCCTGAAGGGGTTGGGGATTATAGGCCAATTTCCTTGACTGGGATGGGCCTCAAGTTCTTGTCGAAGATGGCTACCAATAGATTTCAAAAGATTATTATGGAATGTATACATAAGAATCAATATGGTTTTATTAAGAGCAGAACTATTCAGGATTGTATTGGGTGGTCCCTTGAATATTTGCACCAATGGCATCAGTCAAAGATACCTATAGTAATTCTTAAATTGGATTTTGAAAAGGCCTTTGACTTAGTTGAACATGAAGTTATCTTGTAGACTCAAATTTAAGGGCTTTAACCAGAAATGGATTTCCTGGGTCAAGTAGTTGTTATCCACTGGAACATCATTAGTTCTTTGGAATGGAGTACCTGGAAGGCAATTTCTCTGTAAAAAGGGTGTTAGACAAGGAGATTGTCTCTCAGCTTTGCTATTTGTTATTGCTGCTGACCTTTTGCAAACAGTGGTGAATGATATGTTCCGAAGGGGAATTTTAAAGTTGCCAATACCATGTCATGACCAGGATTATCCCATAGTGCAATATGCTAATGATACTCTTATTATCTTACTAGCAGATAAACCCCAAATTCTGGCCCTTAAGGACAAGCTTCAGGTTTTCTCAACATCAACTGGGTTAGTTGTCAACTATCATAAGTCTTCTATGGTGCCCATAAATGTTGATGAAGATACCACCATTGGTTTGGCTACTACTTTTGGTTGTCAAGTGGGCAAAATGCCTTTCACTTATCTTGGTCTCCCTGCTGGCACTACCAGGCCCAAAATGGTGAATTTCATGCCCCTTGTTGACTATTTGGAGAGAAGAATGACAGCTAGTTCTTCTTTCCTAAATCAAGGGGAAAGGCTTCAGTTTTTGAATTCTGCTCTGTCCTCCATGCCCATCTTCTATCTTCGTAGCCTGCTTGCTCCTTCAGGAATTTTAAAACAATTGGATAGAATTCAAAGGCAGTGCTTATGGAGAAAGCATAGGGATGAGCCCTCGCCATCCTTGGCAGCTTGGGACCTCATTTGTAGGCCTAAAAATAAAGGTGGATTGGGAATCCTTAACCTGGGTTTACAGAACATGGCTCTTTTGCTCAAACACTTGCACAAATTCCTAAATAGGGTGGATCTGCCATGGTCTCCCTTATTTCGGATACATATTACCATAATTCTGTACCTCAGGGGACTGATATTTGTGGTTCTTTTTGGTGGAAAGATACTTGTAAACTGCTGGATCATTTTAGGAACACAACTCGGGTTCAAATTAATTCTGGGAATTCAGCTTTGTTCTGGTCTGATAACTAGAAGATTGGTGACTCACTTGGCCCCTTACAAACAAGGTTTCCTAGGCTCTTTTCCTATGTGAAAGATCCCTGGATTCCTGTTTATGAAGTTTTCCAATCACAGGAAATGATCTGTATGTTCCATTTGCCTTTGTCTGCACAGGCATACCAGGAATTTCTGGCAGTGCAGAATTTGATGGCCTCTTGTAGTAGGGAAGTGGATGCAAATGATATTTAGTACTGGCAGGGGACATGTAATTCTTTCAATCCCAAGTTGTTCTACTCATTCATGCATTCAAACATGTCTTTCAATCCTCTCCTTCTGTGGATATGGAAATCTTCTTGCACAATGAAAATAAAAGTATTTGCCTGGATGTTAATTATGGATAGGCTCAACACTAAAGATATGGTCGAAAGAAGGCATTGGCATTTTGATGATGGTGTTAATTGTCTGCTCTGTCCTTTGAGGACACGTGAGACCAGGAATCACTTGTTCTTTGAATGTAATTTTAGTGTGAGAACATGGAATTATCTTCAAGTTTACTAGACACCTAGGGATGACATGTCTTCTATTGTTCTGCAAGCTTAGCAGCGCTTTGCAAAACCTTTCTTTACTGAGGTTGTTTTTGTTGCTTGCTAGAACATTTGGATAATCGGGAATGCAAGGATGTTCATACATGAGAGGCAGAGTTTTAACAAATGGAGGAGTGATTTCATTCATTATATTACACTCATGCAACATAGAATCAAGGCCAAATATAAGGATGAGCTGCTAAGATGGATATCATTTCTACCTCCATGAGGTTTTGTATACTAGCTGCTAAGTTTTTGTTCTTTTATTCCTTTCTGATTACCCCTTGTAATCCATGTACATTGTATACTTTTTATTATGAATAAAAGTTGATTGCTGTGGGGGGTTTTCCCTACAGTCACCAGTCAAAAAAAGATAGCTGGCTAGCCCGTAGAATAATAACGCAAGAGAACCTGGCACCTCTGAAGCCAGAAATAGCAACGACAAGCCCCGACGCAACAGACACAAGCGTCGAAACATTGGTGACAATGCCGATGACACGATAGTCAACGGCGGATTCAGTGGCTCCAAGTACGGCCAGCGGAAGAAGCCATTTAAAAGAAACTATCTGGTACCATCAAGCTTGGAATGCATACTCGACCGTCCATGTTAGATCCACGGCACCCCCGATAAACCAGCCAATCGTACCAACATAAGCTGTTGGGTCTTTAAACAGGCCGGTAAGTTAAATACCGAGAACAAGGAGAAGGGGTTGCAAAGTGAGGAGGATGACGAGGAGTCCCGCCCGCCGAACACCGCGGGATAGAAGAAGTCGCCCCTCCAAGTTAAAACGGTGAGCATGATATATGTTACCCATATCCCCAAGAGGGGTCTCAAACGCGTGCTCAGGGACGTCTACGCGATAGAGCTAGTCGCCCCAAAATTTAACCCATGGTCATCCTGCCCGATCACCTTCGATCGCAGGGACCACCCGACCAATATCCGTCATGGCGGTTCATCCGCACTGGTCCCCGACCCAATCATTGATGGTTTCTCCCTCACGCGAGTCCTCATGGACGGTGGCAGCAGTCTTAACCTGCTCTATCAGGATACAGTCCACAGGATGGGTATTGATCTATTGACACACGAACACATCACGTGTACCCTCGACGCCGGCGGTGATGCACCGCAGCTCACGTCGAAGGTGACCCGACCAACAACATGATACGCAAGACAGTCAGCGGGCGCTTTTGAAGACCTGAAACCCCATACGCCCGGGAGGGACCCCATCAGGGAGTGCGGCGGCTATGGGCTGCCCTAGGTCGATTCGCTTGACCCTAGAGCCTTGTGGATCGTTGCCCTCCAACGCGAAGAACAAACGAATAACGAGAAAGAAAGATACAAGGCTAGGGGATAAAGATAGATGAACACAAAAGTGTAATATATTGATTGGTTCGATTGGTGTTGTTTAATCGGCCATCACCTCCAACATATATAAGAGGCGGCTGGACTTCCCGTAAAAGCAAAGGATTCATCTAGGCTTTCCTTACAAAAAATTACATCAATTCACGTCCTAGAGTCCTAATTCTATTACAACTCGGATTCAGTCTGAATCTGGCCCAACTTTTGTCTTCCTCCTTGCCCGGGCCGCCGAGCTTGCATATGACCTCCGATCAAGACGGACCAAATATGAAACTTGTGTGCCTCGATGAGACGACCAATTCTTATGTTGAACACTTTTCCAAATAAGACCATCTTGAATATTCTATGAAGCCATCTTTAATATCCAGTCGGACTCGGTCATCTAATGGATTGGATTGTCCGAGTCTCGTAGTGAACTTACAGGCCCTATACTATCGCAGATGATAATGACTCCAAAACCAAAGTTCACCGTTTTGACGATGCGCACAACTTCCATGTTGATCACTTTTCCATCCGAGGTCATCTGGATTACCTTTCGGGCACATCTTCAGTTTCACTCGGATGCGAGCTCATCCACTCGGATATTAGAGTTTCTCGTCCGACTGGACGTTTTCACTCGGATGTTAGAGTCTTTCACTCGGAAGAAAATCTTTCACTCGGATGACTATAATTTCACTCGGAAGACAATCTTTCACTCAGATGACTATATTTCACTCGGAAGGCAATATCTTACTCGAACGTCAAGTTTCATTCCGACGGTAATCTTTTCACTCGGAATAACTTCACTCGGATGATAATTTCACTCGCATTACTATATTTTCACTTGGAAGCCAATCTTTTACTCAATCGATAAGTTTTCACTCGACCTTTTACTCGATCGGTAGGTTTTCACTCGGATGGTAAACTTTTCACTCGGATTTCCCGAGTGAAACACAACCTGATCTTGATTTGCCTCTCCAGGTTGTGTACGATCTCGGATTGAGACAAATTTTGTATGAAAAACAATCGGCTCGACGAGACAAAACTTTTTCGTGTTGAAGGTTTTTCGATTCACGGCCGCCTTTATGGCTGAATTACTCGCGCAACCTATCAGACAAGTGTCTCGCACCTCGCGCCATATTTCCGTTGAGATTCGGTCTACAGTGTATTGCGTCTAACTTTTGCATATGAACTCGGATTGAGATCATTTATATATCAAAATCAATTGGCTCGACGAGATGAAGACAATTCATTAAGATCTCTCCTTCATATGAGGTCATCTTGAAGACGTGATTGGCCAAAAACTACTCGAAACATTGAATTGACACTCGGAGTATAGTTTCGGTCCGTAAGATAAGGTCGAATGAATATAACCGAAACATCAAAGTTGTTCCACTCAGCGACGTGAATCTTTTCATGCTGAAAACCCGTTCACTCGAGACCATCTTCATTGCAATCTATATCTTAACAAAATCAGGTGTCAGCATGATCCATCAAGGATCAAGCCCACAAAAACTACCTTTAAAGGAGTAATACCAGGTGTAGAGGCCCGCTGCATGGGCTCAATCACATTGGAAGCCGTCTTCAGATCCCCGGACAACTTCCGAATAGAAGACTTGATCTTTGATATCGTCCCCTTCCGTAGTGGCTATCACACACTGCTCGGACGAACTACATTTGCTCGATTAAATGTGGTGCCACACTATGCTTACCTCAAACTCAAGATGCCTGGACCACGCGGTGTCATAATAGTCAATGGAAACACTGAACGCTCCCTGCGTACTGAGGAGCACACCGTGGCCCTGGCAACAGAAGTACAGAGCGGCCTTGTCAAGCAGAACTTTAATTCAGTGGCCAAGCTCCCGGACACTATCAAATGAGTCCGGACTACTCGGCAGCTTCACAGTCAACCTCGTCAGGAGTTCGACTAGCAATTCGGCCTCCGTCTCAGTCCTGGCCAAATGGCAGTGTACGTTCCGCATGTACATAACTATGCACTCAAAATTCCATGGGCCTAGACGGAGGCATAACTCGATTGTGGTCCATAATACGGCTCAACCTTCCCCGGACACACATACTTTCCCCTTTCCCCTTTCTTTTTTCCTTTTTTCCTTTTCTTTCCCACAGGCCCCTCACGACAGCCTGATCATCGATCCTTTCGAAGGATGGATATACCAAGGTGGCAAGCACCATAGACGTGTGGCGGAATCTCTAGGTGGTCTTCTTGATGATCACTCTACCCGTTTTCAGGACCTGCACACAGCTCCCCCTTGGTCTTGGCATGTTAAATAGCCCTATTGCTTACCGCACTATTTGTACAAATATGCTTCGACGTATTAATCAAATTATAATGGAAACTGTTTGCGGCCCAACTTATGTGGCACTGGCTTACTAATTCATTTTATTTCGCTATTCTTATCTATTGCACCCGTACACTTTGTTACATTTTAGTTCGCCAGGGGCTTCATTGCGCCCCATACTACGACAACAAATTCTGAACACTTTTATAGTATAGTTTGGCACCCCGAATTTAGCATTAGGCTCCAAATCATGTCTTTGGTCAATAGTTGGGTTGCCTGGCTCCTGTGCTCTCTACCTTACGTTCCGTCCTATCGGCTAGGGTAGTAAAGGGAGAACTACTGCGATTGTGTTTCTGGTTAATCTGGATTAACACCTACGTAGAGAAAGCCGAAAACTGACTGTCATGATGCGGCGAGAGCTGGTTAGCTATTTGGAGGTTAATATCTTTTGCGATTTTTTCCGCATTATGTGACGGATCGGCCTCCACCCGATCAGGTGTCTACAACACCCTAGTTCGGATTAACAAATACTAACTAGGGGCTGCGCCTTCATTTCTATTGTCAAACTCCTATGGCTAAGTGAGGGTGATAAAGCCACATAGTCTGATTTCCTGGTTCGTTGCGCTAAACACCTCTTTCAAGGACCAAACTCCTGGATGAAGAGTCTTTAAGTTCTAACCCGAACACCCCCGTACTACCTATGTGGGGGCTGAAGCCGACGACTGGCCAACTCTCAGATTTAATAAAACGGTCACACAGGAGGCAAAATTTTAAACAAACAACAAGCATGATATTACATATCAGCTTTGTTTCATAATACAGGATGGGATAACATGAATGTCTTCATTCAAAGATAATGTCTTCAATCAAAATACCGCTCGGGCGTGCGGTCCTCCTTGCCCGCGGGCGTTCCCTCGGTCGCGAGCTTTACGACGTCCATCTTCGCCCACTGCACCTTGACACGGGCGAAGGCCATCCGCACACCTTCGATGCAGACCGACCGCTTGATGGCCTGAAGCCAAGGGCAGGCATCGACCAGCCGCTTCACGAGCCTGAAGTAGTTGCTAGGTATGGCTTTGGCAGGCCACGACAGATTACCAAATCCTTCCTGGCCGATTCAGCCACCCTATGCAGTTCGGTCAGGTGCCTCATCTGATTGCTAAAGGGTATCGGATGCTCTGGCGCAAGGTATTGCGACCAGACCAGCTTCTCCATTGAGCTCCCCTCTTCGGCTCGGAAGAACTCCGCAGCATCAGTCACACTGCGCGGCAGATCCGCAAACGCTCCTGGAGAACTCCAAATCCGGGTCAGTAAGAGGTACCTTTTCTTCACATATTTGCTCTACATAATAAAGGCCTTACCCACCGTGATTTTTCTGGACTCCTGGATGTCCTGGAGGGAGCCCTGGGCTTCAACCCGGGCCTCTTGTGCACTTTGGTGGGCCTTAGCAAGTTCGGACTCCTGGAACGTAATCTTGCGCTCCAAGGACTCGCATTTCTTTATGACGTCCTAAAGCTCATGCTGGACCGCCCCGACCCTGGCCTCGTGTTTTTCGTGGGTGGCTTGTTCATTTGCCACTCTCTTCTGGGCCTCGGCCAACATGCTCTTGAGGGTCTCCACCTCGGTCGCAGCTCCTGCGAAATATCATGATAACATGATCAACACAAACAATTCATATCTTTCTAGATCACAATAGGCCATTGCATACCTTGCTTGTCCTCCAGTGTTTTTTCACATGGCCGACTTCTTCCTCGGCCCGCTCCCAACTCTGCTTCAATTTGGAGACTTCAGCAGAATGGGAGGTTGCAGCCAGCATCGACGCTTGCTTATTCACATAAACATGTATGGTTAGTCTCCTGCGAAAATTATTTGATCCTACGTCCAGCTTCTCTTTTCGAGCATCAGACGGAGTCTCAAGGGATATTGTCTATACTATGACATCCTTTCTACATAATTACATTGCATACCTCAAAGACTGTTAGAAGGATGGTGCAGGCTTCAGTCAGTCCTCTCTTAACGGACCGAACCCTCTCAACCGTCGTACCCATAAGGATACGGTGTTCCTCAACAATGGAAGCACTTTGCAGCGCTTCCAGTAGAGTATCCGGTGCCTCTGGATGGACCAAGGTCATCGACGGAATAGGTGCACCTCCTTCTTTTGAAGGAGGCTGCTTGCCTGATTCCAGAGCCATATGGGCCTCGGGAATAGTAATCGGCTGGGGGCCTAATTGGATATGGCCCCCATCGCTAGTGTCCAGGGGGATTTGCTCCCCCATGTGTCCGGCGGCCGAGGTATCACCCTCTTGTGCCACCTTGACGGCTTCCTGTACCTCTCCCTGGCCTGGGCAGGTCCTTTGAGACAACACCTCGGCGTCGTCCGTGGCCTTGGGAGAGGAGGCCACCGGAAGTGACCAGCTGTCTATCACCTTCGGATCCAGCGAATTCCCTGAAGATGAGGATTGCTGGGGGCGGGCGTGGGCCGGACTGCAGTGCATGATTCGTCATATTAAAATAACGAAGTAAAAAAGTTGGATATATGTGCATATAAGTGCCTTAGAGTACTTACAATTCGGCCAGGGGCTTCTCCCTAGGGCGGCACTCGGAGCTGCTATCAGTGTCCAACACGGAGTTATCTGTGAGGGAGACCCTCCCCTTGTTGGACGCTTCGGCCTCCAGATCCGTGGAGGCCGTCGTCTTCCTCCTTCCCCCTCAAGGGGAGAGTTGGTTTCTTCCTCCTCCTCGCCGCCCTCAGTGGCGGGGGAGGAGTGTGTTTAGGCGTCTTCGAACATCATGTCCGAAGTGCCTTTATGGCGAAGGCTGCTTCTTCCCTCCTGGCCCTTCTTCCGGGCCTTCTTCTATGACGCCTGGTAGGGCGATGGAACCAGCATCTTCATCATAAGTGGAATTGGTGGGTTTTCTGGCAACGGAGCTGGACACTGGATCCGCTCCGCCTTCCTTGTCCAGCCCTGGAAAGACACATGGGGAAGCTTAGACATCTTCCTTTAATGTACAGGTGAAGGATACACCTTGAAATACGAAAAACTTACCGGACTGGCGGGATGGGCCAGGTTGTACCCACGGTCCTCGGTCGTCTTCGGCCACGTCTCATTGGCTTTAAAAAGCACCTTCTAGATGCCTTTGTGTGTAACACAGAAGAACTGTTGCCAGGTCTGGTGCTTGGCCGGATCAAACTCCTACAAATTGCAAGTCCGACTTTGGCAAGGAAGGATCCGGCAAAAAAGAATCACATGGATTACATTGACAAGCTTGATTTTTTCGTCCACCATTCTCTTGATGCGCGTCTGCAGTGTGGACACCTCGTCCAACGACGCCCAATCCAGGCCCTTTTCTAGCCAGGAGGTGAGTCGCATTGGGGACCCGGACTTGAATTTGAGAGCCGCGGCCCAAGTGGTGTCACGGGGCTGTGTGACGTAGAACCACTGCTTCTGCCACCCTTTGATTGTCTGCACAAAGGTGCCTTTCGGCCATGAGACGTTGGACATCTTGCTCACCATAGCGCCTCCGCACTCTGCGTGTTGACCGCCCCCACATTCGGCTTCACATTGAAGGTCTTAAGCCACAATCCGAAGTTGGGTGGGATGCGGAGGAAGGCCTCGCACACGACAATGAATGTGGAGATGTTGAGGAAGGAATTGGGGGCCAGATCATAGAAATCTAGCCCGTAGTAGAACATGAGTCCGCGGACGAATGGGTGGAGAGGAAATCCCAGCCCGCGGACGAAGTGGGGGATGAATACCACCCTCTCATGAGGCTCCGGGGTGGGGACAATCTGCCCCTTGGCCGGAAGCCGGTGGGCGATTTCTTGGGCCAAGTATCCCACCTCACGGAGCTTCGTAATGTCCTTAGCCATGATGGATGAGGCCATCCACTTGCCCTGCACTGCAGATCCGGACATGGTCGGAGTGTTTTTTTGGAGGTGGAAAGGATGGAAGCTTGGCTGCTGGAGCTCGAGAATGGATGGGCAGAGAGGAAGAAGGTGTGGGTGAATGGGTGAATCCTGATGTCGTTAAAAAGGCAGCAAATATCAAGCGCCTCCCCGTTTGCCTTAAAACTCGTCTGTTCCCCAAGGGCCGTGCGAACGGCGTGGTTGGATTACCCACGCCCGTATTGAGGAGAATCCTGCAATAAGGGGACATGATCTCTGCTTTGACAAGACATGCCAATGAAAACCGCATCTCGAAACGTGGAGCAGGAGGCTAAGAAACGGTTCGAAATAATGACCAGACGAAGACGTGGCGTCTCGCTACAAAAGTTGTCAGTTAATGGGACTCATGAAATATTATACTCTCTACGGTTTTGTGTGGTACTTGTTTTTTCTAGAGCCGGACACGTTTTCTGTGTTCGAGGACTACTTTGAAGTATTCAGAGGAGGAACCCGCCTTCCAATGCCGAAGACAATCTGCAAGCCAGACACATCTTCATTGAAGCCTGGTTTAGGGGCTACTGAGGGAGTCCTGGATTAAGGGGTCCTCGAGTGTCCGGGCTATGTGACGTGGGCCGGACTGATGGGCCATGAAGATACAAGATAGAAGACTTCCTCCCGTGTTTGGATGGGACTCTCCTTTGCATGGAAGGCAAGCTTGACGTTCGGATATGAAGATTCCTTCCTCCGTAAACCGACTTTGAAAAACCCTAGGCCCCTCCGGTGTCTATATAAACCAGAGGGTTTAGTCCGTAGAGAAGATCACAATCATATAGGCTAGACATCTAGGGTTTAGCCATTACGATCTCGTGGTACATCAACTCTTGTCATCAACATATTGATCAAGATCAATCAAGCAGGAAGTAGGGTATTACATCCATCAAGAGGGCCCGAACCTGGGTAACATCATGTCCCTTGTCTTATGTTACCATCGACCCTAGAGCATAGTTCGGGACCCCCTACCCGAGATCCTCCGGTTTTGACATCGACATCCGCCTCGCGAGGTTTGGCCCCTCGCGAGAGTCTTGGGTTATCGATGCCGAAGTTGGGCCATACTAGGCCGTTGGTGGGCCACGTCGTTGGCCGCAGGCAGGCAAGTCTGGGTACCCCCATTCCCAGAATGCCGACAGCGCCCTTGCCTCGTAGTCCCCATAGTTCCTTTGGCCCCCCTGGGGCCCTGTCCGCACTCAGGGTGCCGCCATATGCCTGACGTTCCATGTAACGCCTAGTCTGGCCGTCGTTTCCCAGGCGAGCTGCGGAAGCGTAGTTCACCTACATCCCAAAATTAGCACATACGTTCTGGAAATACTTGTTGCGGTGGAGGAAGGGCGTTTAATGGCGTGGTCAAGACCCTGGCTTGGGCCTGCTTGTGGCATCTGTGGCGTCGCTCTTGGACTTCACCAACTGCCACCCCTGCCGGCGGATCATGATGCCCATGAGGTCACCCGTCATGGTACCCCCCACGAGGCAAAAAAAGCTTTCATGATGGCATCAACCTACTAACCGGAGGCCCAACCCAAATTGTTGTTTATTTAATCACGATCATAGTGATACACATATTCATAATATTGATGCCAAAAGATGCAGAGTTGAAAATGATAGTGCAACATATTTGTGGCACTGTCATTTAGGTCATATTGGTCTAAAGCGCATGAAGAAACTCCATGCAGATGGGCTTTTGGAATCACTTGATTATGAATTATTTGATACTTGCGAACCATGCCTCATGGGCAAGATGACTAATACTACGCTCTCCGAACAATGGAGCGAGCCAATGACTTATTAGAAATAATACATACTGACGTATGCAATCCGATGAGTGTTGAGGCACGCGGTTGGTATCGTTATTTTCTGACCTTCACAGATGATTTGAGTAGATATGGGTATATCTACCGAATGAAACACAAGTCTAAAACATTTGAAAAGTTCAAATAATTTCAAAGTGAAGCGGATAATCATTGTCACAAGAAAATAAAGTTTCTACGATCTGATCGCGGAGGCAAATATTTGAGTTACGAGTTTGGCCTTCATTTAAAACAATGTGGAATAGTTTCACAACTCACGCCACCTGGAACACCACAGCGTAATGGTGTGTCTGAACGTTGTAACCGTACTTTATTAGATATGATGCGATCTATGATGTCTCTTACCGATTTACCACTATCATTTTTGGTTATGCATTAGGGACAGCTGCATTCACGTTAAATAGGGCACCGTCTAAATCCGTTGAGACGACACCATATGAACTATGGTTTGACAAGAAACCTAAGCTGTCATTTCTTAAAGTTTGGGGTTGCGATGCTTATGTGAAAAAGCTTTAGCCTGATAAGCTCGAACCCAAATTGAAGAAGTGCGTCTTCATAGGATACCCAAAAGAAATTGTTGGGTACACCTTCTGTCATAGATCCGAAGGCAAGATCTTTGTTGCTAAGAATGGATCCTTTCTAGAGAAGGAGTTTCTCTCAAAAGAAGTGAGTGGGAGGAAAGTAGAACTTGATGAGGTAATTGTACCTTCTCTCGAATTGGAAAGTAGCTCATCAGAAAAAACCGTTCTCGTGATGCCTACACCAACTAGAGAGGAAGCTAATGATAATGATCATGAAACTTCAGATCAAGTTACTACCGAACCTCATAGGTCAACCAGAGCATGTTCCGCACCAGATTGGTATAGTAATCCTATTCTAGAAGTCATGTTACTAGACCATGACGAACCTATGAAGAAGTGATGATGAGCCCAGATTCCGATAAATGGCTTGAGACCATGAAATCTGAGATAGGATCCATGTATGAGAACAAAGTGTGGACTTTGGTTGACTTGCCCAATGATCGGCAATCCATAAAGAATAAATTGTTCTTCAAGAAGAAGACTGATGCTGATGCTAATATTACTGTCTACAAAGTCGACTTTTCGTGAAAGGTTTTTGACAAGTTCAAGGAGTTGACTATGATGAGACTTTCTCACCCATAGAAATGCTTAAGTCTGTCCGAATCATGTTAGCAATTGTCACATTTTATGATTATGAAATCTGGCAAATGGACATCAAAATTTCATTCCTTAATGGATTTCTTAAAGAAGAGTTGTATATGATGCAACCAGAAGGTTTTGTCGATCCTAAAAGTGCTAACAAAGTGTGCAAGCTCCAGCGATCCATTTATGGACTGGTGCAAGTATCTCAGAGTTGGAATATATGCTTTGCTGAGGTGATCTAAGCATATGGTTTTATACAGACTTTTGGAGAAGCCTGTATTTACAAGAAACTGAGTGGGAGCTCTGTGGCATTTCTAATATTGTATGTGGATGACATATTGTTGATTGGAAATGATATAGAATTTCTGGATAGCATAAAAGGAAACTTAAATAATGATTTTTCTATGAAAGACCTTGGTGAAGCTGCTTACATATTAGGCATCAAGATCTATAAAGATAGATCAAGACGCTTGATAAGATTTTTCAATGAGTACATACCTTCACAAGATTTTGAAGGAGTTCAAAATGGACCTGTCAAAGAAAGAGTTCTTGCCTGTATTGTAAGGTGTGAAGTTGAATAAGACTCAAAGCCCGACCACAACATAAGATAGAGAGAGAGTTAAAGTCATTCCCTATGCCTCAGCCATATGTTCTATGAAGTATGCCATGCTATGTACCAGAGCTATGCCATGCAAGGGGGTATAATTGTGATCCAGGAGTAGATCACTGGATAGCGGTCGAAATTATCCTTGGAGGACTACGGAAATATTTCTCGGTTATGGAGTTGGTAAAGAGTTCGTCATAAAGAGTTAATTCGACGCAAACTTTGACACCCATACGGATGACTCTGAGTCTTGATGTGGCGAGCCGACCCGAATGGGTCAAGTCTACTGTGCTCCGGTGTCATCCCTGGATCAGTAAGGCTGACACCACACAGTACATCGAAGGATTTATAGCAGAGTGGCAATCACACACTTATTACATCGTTGTCTCAAAGAGAACTTATTACAATAAATATGGCTTAAGGCCATCTAATAACAATAACAGCGGAAGACTCGGAAGATAAATGGGTCCATCAACTCCAACGGCATCACTGAGTATAGAACCACGACCTAAAAGCACCTTACTCGTCGTCTGAAAAGTCTGCAGCATGAGAAGTTGCAGCCCGAAAACGGGTCAGCACATGGAATATGCTGGCAATGTAACACATAGAGAGTAATGGAATGAAACAGCTATACTACATGCATATATGGCTGGTGGAAAGCTCTATGGTTACAGTTTTGCGTAAAGCCAGTTTTCCCTACTGCAAAGGAATAAATTTATTTAACTATCATGGTAGTCGTTAAACATCGAGAATGGTTGACAGCATTCCGATCCCAATTAAGTGAACAATTAAAACCCAACAACATTAATTAGAAGTAACGTGATGAGATTCACATGATATTCAAGTACTAGATACTCAAGTTGTCCATAACCGGGGAACGGCTAATCATGATTAGTTTGTACACTCTGCAGAGGTTTGCGCACTTTTCCCCACATGACTCGATCGCCTCCGTTTGTTTTCTCGCACTACATGGTGTTTGAGAAACGGATGACCGAGACATAGTCTTTCAGAAGCGCTAGCACCTTACATGTGGGGTAGACCGTACCACCTACAACCCCTACATCTGCTAGTCCACCCCGTAAGAGTTCGCACAACTTAGTCAACTATGCCAGAGCCCATAGTAGCATGTGGCTGCACACGGAAGTTTCTAGCATGAATTATCTTATGATCCCTTTGAGCCTGGGTGGCGGTCCGAAATAAAAATAGGAAAGTCCTGATAGACATCAGGTGCCTCAATCCACCCAGATGTGTGTTTAAGTTGCCACCTTAGGTAAACCATTAAATTATCAATCTCACATCTGTCATGGATATCACTCACCCAATCCACGTCTACTAGCATAGCATGGCATAATAAGCAAACATAGAAGTAACTCCCAAAGGTTTCATAATAATACAGGTAATAGGTACTACCTCATCTACTTCCCATCCCACAATTTAATTAGATCCTAATCATGCAATGTGAGAGGATTGATCTAATGCAATAAAACATGGGTTGTAGAAAAGGTATGATCAAAGTGTTACTTGCCTTGCTGATGATCCGCGAGTCCTAGGGTTTCGAAGTAACAAGCGGCGCAATCCGGGTAATCTATCGCAGACAAACAACAAGCACCCAATAAGTACTCATCTAATGCACAGGTAAAACTCGAACAAGAGAACAAACCAGAAAGTTCAACTTAAGAACTCCGGTTGCAAAGAAAGAAAGAACCGAACAGACGACGGAAAAACAAACGGTGGAAGAAAACAACTCGGTTCTAGCAATGTTGAAACTAGGTCAAATTTTACTGTAGCAAAGGCTTGTTCAAGTTTCATTAGACGGAACGGCGGTTTCGAGACGAAACTCCAGGCGCTTGAATCACCTGATTCCGATAAACGAGCGAGAAGAAAGACTAGAACGAAGATCGGATCTGAGATCGCGATCGCGGAATAAATCCGACGAAAAGAAAGAGACGAACGGTTAAACGAACAGACGTTCGTTAACCGGGAATAACCGGTGATCACGTTCGTTAAGACGAATGGTCCGGAAAAGAACGAAAACCGATCTAGGGTTTTCGGAAAAGAAACCGAAAGAAAAACCGGAAAAAAAACGGAAAAGAAACGGAACGGTTCTTTTAAGAAAAACCGAACCGAGGCGAGGGGTTGCGCGGCTACCTCCGGCGAGGCTCCGGTGGCGGCGCTAGGGCGGCGGCGGCGGCAGCTAGGCGGCGGCTAAGCAGCGGCGGCGGGGCGGCGGCTTGGGGGCGGCGCGGCGGCTAGGCGGCGGCAGCGGCTGCTTGGGGCGCGGGGTGGGAGGCGGCGGCTTGGGAGGAGAGGGGGGGTGTTGGGTATTTATAGGAGGGAGGGGGGGCTAGAGACTTGGGGAAGGGGCAAGGGCGGCGGCGGCCTGGAGTCCTCCCAGGACTCGGGCGAGGCGGCGGGGCGGGCTGGCGCGCGGGGCGGCTGGGCCTGGCCGGCTGGGCCTTGGCCGGCTGGGCCTAGCGGGAGCTGCTCCTTTTTTTTAAATCGGTTTCGCGCGCAGAAAAACAAAAGAAAAACTATCTAAACGAACTCCGAAAAAAATCTGAAGTAAATTTTCCCCGAATCCTAAAAATGAGCCGAACAAAATGAACTTTACTCCGGACCTAGATGCAATTTTTGAAAACACGCATTTTTCCCTATCCAAATAAAATGCAAATAAACACCGGAAACCAAAATTTGACTTATTCATTAAATCTTCATTTTTCCTAAGTTTGGGAAAGTCATATTATTCCCTCTCTCATTTTTTTTATATTGGAAAAATAATTGAAGATGAAATAAATAAATCAGATGATCCTCTTTTCCAAAATTTGAGAGAACTCAAATATGAAAGTAATGAAATCTCCAACTCTCTCCGAAGGTCCTTGAGTTGCGTGAAATTTCTAGGATCAACCAAAATGCATGAAAATATGATATGCATGATTCTCTAGTGTATAACATTCCAAATTGCAAATTTGGGATGTTACAAACCTACCCCCTTAAGATGAATCTCGCCCTCGAGATTCGGGTTGGCTAGAAAATAGGTGAGGGTGGTCCTTGAGCAAGTCTTCTTCTCTTTCCCAGGTGGATTCATCCTCTGAGTGGTGGTTCCACGGAACTTTGCAAAACTTGATAACCTTGCTGCGCTTAACTCTGCTGGCATAATCGAGAATCTTGACTGGCTTCTCCTCATACGTTAAGTCGTCCTTCAACTGAATCGCTTCAAGCGGTACTGTATCTCTTAGCGGTACCTCCGCCATCTCGGCGTGACATTTCTTCAGCTGACAAACATGGAATACATCATGAACTCCTGACAACTCCTCTGGTAATTCCAACTTATAAGCGACTTCTCCCATACGTTGCAAGATCTTGTACGGTCCAACGAAGCGCGGTGCTAATTTTCCCTTCACTCCAAAGCGCTTAACTCCTCGAAGTGGGGTTACTCGGAGATAAACTCTGTCTCCAGTTTCGTAGACTGTCTCCTTGCGTTTAGAATCTGCGTAGCTCTTCTGCCTGGACTGGGCTACCTTGAGCCTATCGCGAATCAACTTAACTTTCCGTTCAGACTCCTTAATCAAATCTGGTCCAAAGTATTGACGGTCTCCAACTTCGTCCCATGACAACGGTGTCCTGCACCTCCTTCCGTATAAAGCTTCGAAAGGTGCCATCTTCAAACTGGTTTGGTAACTGTTGTTATAAGAAAACTCCGCATACGGCAAGTTATCGTCCCAGCTAGATCCATAATCTAGTGCACAAGCTCTCAGCATATCTTCCAAAATCTGATTGACTCTCTCGGTCTGTCCATCTGTCTGCGGATGAAAAGCTGTGCTGAACTCCAGTCTGGTTCCTAAAGTTTCATGCAACTGATTCTAAAACTTTGAGGTAAATTGGGTTCCTCTATCTGATACGATACTCCTCGGAACTCCATGCAAACAAATGATCCTAGTCATGTATATCTTCGCCAACTTAGCACTGGTGTAAGTGGTCTTAACTGGAATGAAATGTGCTACCTTTGTCAAACGATCAACTACTACCCATATCGAGTCATAGCCTGATTTTGTCCTGGGTAGTCCTGTGATAAAATCCATGCCTATCTTATCCCACTTCCATTCGGGTATCGGCAATGGTTGTAACAATCCTGCTGGCTTCTGATGCTCTGCCTTTACTCTCTGACATACGTCACAAACTGCTACATATGCTACAATATCCTTCTTCATTCCGGTCCACCAGAATGTTTCCTTCAAATCCAAATACATCTTGGTATTCCCTGGGTGAATCGAATACGGTGAATCATGTGCCTCGTGCAAAATTAACTTCCTGATCTCCGGGTCATTGGGCACATAAACACGGTCCTCAAACCATAAGGTATCGTGCTCATCCTCACGAAATCCCTTTGCTTTTCCTTCGCTCAATTTCTCTTTTATAGCAGCAATCTCCTTATCAGATTTCTGAGCTTCTCTGATTTTATCCATCAATGTTGACTGAATCTCCAATGCTGCTACATAGCCTCTCGGAACTATTTCCAAACATAGCTCACGAAGGTTTTCTGCTAACTCCTTTGGTACTTCTTCCGTCACTAGGGTGTTGACATGGCTCTTACGGCTCAATGCGTTAGCTACCACATTAGCTTTTCCGGGATGGTAATGCAATCTCATGTCATAATCCTTGATGAGCTCCAACCATCTCCTTTGTCTAAGGTTCAACTCCTTCTGCGTGAAAATGTACTTCAAACTCTTGTGATCCGTGTACACCTCACAATGATTTCCAATGAGGAAATGTCTCCACATTTTCAATGCATGCACAACAGCTGCTAACTCCAAATCATGCGTGGCATAATTCAACTCATGAGGCTTCAGTTGCCGTGAAGCATACGAAACAATTCTCCCTTCCTGCATAAGCACTGCTCCAAGTCCTCGACGTGAAGCATCGCAATACACCTCATAATCCTTGGTCTGATCTGGCAAAATCAATACTGGTGAGGTAACCAAGCATTTCTTCAATTCCTGGAAACTAGCCTCACAGTCCTCAGTCCAATTGAACTTAGTATCCTTCTTCAACAATTCAGTCATAGGCTTTGCAATCTTTGAAAAGTTCTCAATGAACCTCCGGTAGTATCCTGCGAGTCCAAGAAAACTCCGGATCTCTCCAACTGTCGTTGGTGATTCCCATTCGGTTATGGTCTCAACCTTAGTGGGGTCAACTGCTATACCTTCTCCAGATATAACGTGTCCGAGGAATCCAACTTCCTTCAACCAAAACTCACATTTGCTGAATTTGGCGTATAACTGATGTTCCCTTAGTTTCTCCAAAACCAAACGCAAATGTTCCTTATGCTCCTCTTCATTCTTTGAATAAACCAGGATGTCATCAATGAACACTACGACGAACTTATCCAAAAACTCCATAAACACTTTGTTCATCAGGTTCATAAAATAGGCAGGTGCGTTAGTCAATCCAAATGACATAACGGTATACTCATACAGTCCATATCTTGTGGTGAATGCTGTCTTAGGTATGTCCTGCTCCCGAATCTTCAATTGATGGTACCCTGATCGCAAATCGATCTTGGAAAACACTTTAGCTCCTTGCAACCGATCAAACAGATCATTGATCATTGGCAGTGGGTACTTGTTCTTGATGGTTACTTCATTCAATCCTCGATAATCTACAACCATCCTTATTGATCCATCCTTCTTTTCCACTAAAAGTATGGGTGATCCCCAAGGCGAAGAACTTGGGCGAATGTAACCTTTATCCAATAACTCCTTAATCTGATTCTTAATTTCCACCAAATCCTTTGCTGGCATCCGGTACGGTCGCTTCGATATTGGGCCTGTACCTGGCAATAACTCAATCAAAAACTCAATGTCTCTGTCCGGTGGCATGCCTGGTAATTCCTCAGGAAATACATCAGGAAAATCCTTTACCACTGATACTTCTTCTTGCACAACTCCTGTTAGGCAGTTTACTTGTGTCCTGTTTGGCACATGCCGGGATACATACTTGATCCTTCTTCCTTCTGGTGTGGTAAGCAAAATTGACTTACTAGCACACTCAATGTTTCCTTCATACTTTGATAACCAATCCATGCCTAATATCACATCCAATCCTTGAGATTCCAATACTATTAGGTCTGAGGGAAACACATAGTTACCAATCCTTAATGGTAACCGATCACACCATCGTCTAGCGATAAACTCCACTCCTGGTGAGCTTACTAACATGGGTGACCTAAGGGCTTGGGTTGGCAGGTTATATTTATCCACAAATCCCCTTGATGTGTATGAATGCGATGCACCAGTATCAAAAAGTACGAGTGCGGTAAATGACTTAACCAGAAACTTACCGATTACTGCATCAGGCTGATCTTCAACCTCCTCCACATTAATGCGGTTCACCTGTCCCCTATTGAAAGGGTTCGGCTTCTTCCCAGAGCTTCCATTGCCATTTCCATTCTGGCCTTCGGGACATTCATTGGCATAATGTCCGGTCTTGGAACACTTGAAACAAGTGACTTGACTCAGATCTCTCTTGGTTGGGGTCGATGGGGTAGTCCGGTTCTGGCCGTTGCTTCCTCCATTCCCATTACCATTCTTGTGGCCATTATGGTTGTGCGAGCTACCTCGTCCATGGGTGTGCTGAAACTGAAATCCCGGTTTAGGGGCAAAACGGGGCTTCTGCTGGGCTCCAGAGTTATACTTCCCCTGTCCATACTTCCTCTTACGGTTCTCAATCTGCTGTTGCTTCCCTTCAATCATGATGGCACGATCTACCAACTCCTGGTAGTTGTTGAAACTCGCTACCATCAACTGCGTGCTTAGTTCATCATGTAGTCCTTCCAGAAACTTCTCCTGCTTAGCTGCATCCGTAGCAACGTCATCTGGGGCATAACGTGCTAACTTGCTGAAGTCGTTAACGTACTGGCCAACTGTCCTTCCTCCTTGGCATAAGTTGTGAAACTCATGCTTCTTTATGGCCATAGCTCCTGCTGAACCATGGGCAGTGCGGAAAGCTTGCTGAAACTGATCCCATGTGATAGTGTCAACTGGGTAAGTGGCTGTGAAATTCTCCCACCATGCTGCCGCGGGTCCGTCAAGCTGATGTGCAGCAAACTTCACTTTCTCACCATCCGTGCATCCTGCAGTGGTCAACTCCCTTCCTATCTTGTGGAGCCAATCGTCTGCTACTATTGGCTCGGTGCTACTGGAAAACACCGGCGGATTCAGCCTAAGGAAACGGGCTAAGTGGTCAACAGGTGGTGGTGGTGGTGGGTTGTTGTTGTTTTTCTGTTGGTTCTGGACTAACATCTGCATCAATTGATTCTGCTGCTGGATCAACTGAGTGAGCTCCGGTGGGAATCCATTGTCACGTCTTGGAGGCATCTGAGGGTTTAGAAAAGACGAGAATTAAGAATAGAGTGAGGTCTAAAGGGAAAACACTACCCCAATGCACATGAGCAAATGCACACAAAATCACTTCATTCAATCAAACAAGGGCTTACAATCGGTCTAAAACTATCACAAAAGTGCTCGAACTATTGTGTTTACATGGGGGAAATGCTACTACTATCTGGTGGTCATCTAGAAATTTGAACCGGTGGAAGACTCCATGATATCTGCTCCAGCTTCGTCTTCAAAGTCGGGTTCACTTGGATCCAAATCGGTGTCGTCGATGATGATGTAGTTGTCCGGACATGCGACGTACTCGTCTTCCTCCTTGGATGCTAACTTCCTCTTGAGTTCTTCAATCTCCTGCTTAAGATTGCCATTGTGTCTGGCTAGAGCTACGATCTCGTCCATGTAGTCCTTGCGTGTAGACTTCAGTTCTCCTTCTAGCTCGATGATCCTTGCCTTTGCATTCTTCAACTCTATCATGTCATTGCACATCTGGTTCTCGTGGCGTCGAATGTGCTGGTTTAACTCCTGGATGAAAGATGCAATGGATCTATCCTTCTTGGTGCTGACTAACTCCCATTGTTCATCTCGGCGTCCGCAAATCTGGTAGATAGTGTCCTTAAGGTCTTCTTGATAAACTTCTCCAATGCGTCCTATGGTGATATGAGCTGCCATGCTCCTTCCCAGACTCCAGGTTGGTGCATTGAAAACAATATCTATAGGCTTCGTGATTGGCGCGAATGTCCTTCCCGGAACGTGAGCTTGAATCTTTCAGCGCTCCTCTTCAGGCAGAGTGGCGTTGAAGGTTCCCGTGAAGCTTGGTAATCCAATGTTCAGGTACTTGGTGACTTCCTTCAGGTGAAATCCAAAAGGTCTGCCTTCATTCGGTTGAGCGTACTTAATCTTCGCGTTCGTCATCCTAAAAGAGTAGAAAAGATGAGGAGTTAGAAAATGAGAAGAGAATGGTGATCTATGGCTTTAACTTAGTGGTCATGTCCTACAGTCAGCGTGTGCTCTGATACCATCTCTGTGGCGACCCGACCCGAATGGATCAAGTCTACTGTGCTCCGGTGTCATCCCGGGATCAGTAATGCTGACACCACACAGTACATCGAAGGATTTATAGAAGAGTGGCAATCACACACTTATTACATCGTTGTCTCAAAGAGAACTTATTACAATAAATATGGCTTAAGGCCATCTAATAACGATAACAGCGGAAGACTCGGAAGATAAATGGGTCCATCAACTCCAACGGCATCACTGAGTATAGAACCACGACCTAAAAGCACCTTACTCGTCGTCTGAAAAGTCTGCAACATGAGAAGTTGTAGCCCGAAAACAGGTCAGCACATGGAATATGCTGGCAATGTAACACATAGAGAGTAATGGAATGAAACAGCTATACTACATGCATATATGGCTGGTGGAAAGCTCTATGGTTACAGTTTTGCGTAAAGCCAGTTTTTCCCTACTGCAAAGGAATAAATTTATTTAACTATCATGGTAGTTGTTAAAATCGAGAATGGTTGACAGCATTCCGAT